>NW_025423504.1:368470-539100 GCF_020740685.1 Jaculus jaculus
AAAGTAATATATATATATATATATATAACTAATTGTATATAATTGGTAATTATATATTAAACTAGATGGCCCAAAAACTAACTTCAAATGGATCAAGAACCTCATGCATGACTTAGAACTCTGTAAGTCTTAGAGGAAAAAGTGTGGATTACAATATAAAACATGGACATAGGTAAGGACTTTCTAAATAAGACTCTTGTTTGTTTAAAAAGTAAGACCAACAACTAACAATTGAGAACATGGCTGAAACAAGATACCTTCTCCCTGGGGTCATGTGGACACATGCTTTCTCCCCAAATAGGACAAAGATGACATAGCAAATAAAGATTATCAGCTTATTGAATGTATTGGGGAAATTTACAGAACATGTTGAGGGTTGCTTACAAAAGAAATGGATAGCTCAAAGGCTGTCACACTATGAGAATTTTCATCACATCCTGTGGGTGGCAATCTCTGCATCACTGCTTCAGCCCAAAGGCAAAAAATTCACTGCACAACCTACAGGTAGCTCAGGCTAGCTCACTTCACACCCTACAGGCAGTTCAAGTGATTCTCCTCTCACATGCCTGTCAGAAGGGCTCTCATCAAGGAACAACAAATGCTAGAAAGGTGAGCAAAGGGAAACCTTTAAACACTGTAACTGTATACGCTGGTACAGACATATAAATCAGTGTGAAGGTTTCTCAAAGAATTGACCTGTCATATGAGCCAGCTATACCTCTCCTGTGTTCTACTTTCCAGATCCCATGTTACCCAGATGGACAAGGTGAGGCAATTGCATGGTTGCACATGCCCAATAGGTGACGCAAGTGTCCTGAGTTTGAGTGCAGTGGCTGAGGCCCTGGCATATCAAATCTCTGTCTCTCCACCCTCTCTCTCTCTCTCTCATATTCTCTCTCTAAAAAAATCAATATAGACACTTCCGGTTAAGATGGCGGCGTAGGTACCACACCAAAGCAGCCTGGGGGAAAAAAGACCAAAAAACCTCAGCAAAATGCACACTTTTACTAAAAAGTGAGGCATATAGGAAACTGAAGCGGCAGCGGAGAAGTAGGAGAGATCCAGAGCATCCAGAGCCCGCACAGGCCGGCAAAAGTGGCCCCGGCAGCTCCGCCAACTGCGGTGGCGGCAGGGCACACCAGAAAGCCTCCAGGCTCGTCTCCAGCTGCAGGAAAAGCCAGGTGCGGGCGCTTCCCCTCACACTGCGCTCTCCGCAACTCAGGAAATGTAAAGGGAAAGCGGCAGTGAGCAGGGGAGGAGCAGAACGTGAGGTAGAAGAACACGTGGAACAGTGAGAGAACCATAGCAGCTGTGGCTCCCTCCCCTCCCCCACCACCTGAGCCCAGCTCCAGAGAACAGAGCAGCGTCCCGGGACCCAGCCACGCCAACTTGAGCTGACAGCGGGACTCAAGCAAGAGCAGAGTTCAGCAGCAACATCAGCAGTTCCAGAACTGCTACCAGTGGTCCCAGCAGCAGCAGACCCAGGAGTGGCAACAACAGCAGACCCAGGAACAGCAGCAGTTCCAGCAGCGGGGGTGCTGATCTGCAGGGCCACAGTTGCCAGGCTTGGTTTGCCCCACAGGAAAAGCCAGTGCCCAGCTCCAGAAATCAGAACAGCAGCCCGACAACCCAGGCAGCAACTTGACTGAGACCAAACTCATGCAAGGTAACTGGGTTTGCACCAGGGAAGGGTCTCACTTGGTCACAAGCTGACTGGGATCCCTAAACAGACCAGAAATCTTAACCTCTATGTTGACAGAGGATCTGGTTGTTATAATAACTACTCTGGCATACATACTTGGGGCTGGTTTTGACTGAATGGGTACAGTGTTTAGTTAACTTTTAGAATCTACCTGTGTTTTATTCCACTCAGCCTGCTTGAATACTCCCATAGCAGGGAAACTCAACCCCTAGGAGCACCTTTGTAGATACTCTCAGAGACTTAAGAGCCACATCTAACACCTTAAGCTCCTACCCTGAAAATATATAACATCAAATCAATTGATACAGCTAAGAATACCGAGCTAGCTAGAAACTCCAAGCATCAACTTAATCCAAGATGCAAATATATATACATTATAACACAAGAAACACTAAAAAGCAAGACGATATAAATCCACCTAAAAGTATTAATGCATCAGAAATGACCTCCAGTGAGAACAAGTTAGAGGAAATGCCTGAAAAAGATTTTAAAAGAATGATTGTAAATATGTTCAAAGAAGTCAGAGAACAAATCAAAGGAGTCAAAGAGGAACTTAAAGAGGAAATCAAAGGAATCATATAAGATGCAGGACACCAATTTAATGAAATAAAGAAGGCAATACAAGACATAAATAAGGAAATAGAAATAATAAAGAAAAACCAGTCAGAATTACTAGCAATGAAGAACACAGTTAATGAAATAAAAAAAATCTGTAGAAAATCTCACCAGTAGAATGGATGAAGGAGAAGACAGAATATCTAAGCTAGAAGACCAGGTGGCAGATCTAATACAGGCCAACAAAGAGAAAGACAAACTTATAGAAAAGTATGAGTGGGAATTTCAAGATATTCGGGACACTATGAAAAGATCAAATATTAGAATACACAGCATAGTAGAAGGAGAAGAATTCCAATCCAAAGGCATAGTAGGTGTCTTCAACAAAATCATAGAAGAAAATTTCCCCCAAATTGGGAAAGAGGTGCCAATACAGATACAGGAAGCCTTTAGAACCCCAGCCAGACAAAACCCAGAAAGAACCTCTCCTCGCCATATTATAATCAAACTTCCAAGCACACACACCAAAGAAAAAATATTGAAAGCAGTTAGAGAGAAAAATCAAGTTACCTACAAAAGCAAGCCCATCAGGATTACAGCAGATTATTCAACACAAACTTTTAAAGCCAGAAGGGCTTGTTGTGATATATTCCAAGTTCTGAAAGATAAGAACTGTCAACCAAGGTTACTTAAGCCTGCAAAGTTATCCATTCAAATAGACGAAGAAATAAGGACATTCCATGACAAAAGCAGGTTAAAGGAGTATTTGAAGACAAAACCAGCTCTACAGAAAATACTTGATAGAATCCTCCATGCTGAAGAAAAGGAAAAGCACACATATAAGGAACCTAGAAAAAACAAGCAATACTCAAATACTAGTTAACAGAAGAGAGCACAGGTAGAACAAGAACCACAAAAAAAAGGGCAAACATAAATATACACCTTTCAATAATATCTCTTAATATCAACGGCCTCAATGCCCCAACAAAAAGACATAGATTCGCAGACTGGGCTAAAAAGCGGGATCCTACAATTTGTTGTCTCCAAGAAACTCACCTTTCTACAAAGGATAGACATTATCTTAGGGTGAAAGGTTGGAAAATGGTGTTTCAAGCAAGTGGGCCTAGAAAACAAGCAGAGGTTGCTATCCTAATATCAGAAAGGGTCGACTTTAGTCCAACGTTAGTCAAGAAAGATAAGGAAAGTCACTTTATATTGATTAAGAGCAAACTCCAACAGGAAGACATTACAATCCTAAACATATATGCACCTAACATGGGGGCTCCCAAATTCATCAAACAAATACTATTAGAACTAAGGTAACAGATAACACCAAACACAGTGGTGGTGGGTGACTTTAACACCCCACTCTCATCAATTGACAGGTCATCCCAGGAAAAAATAAACAGAGAAGCATCTGGACTAAATGAGGTCATAGAAGGAATGGACTTAACAGATATATACAGGATATTCCATCCAAAGGCTGCAGAATAGATATTCTTTTCAGCAGCACATGGAACATGCTCTAAAATAGACCATATATTAGGACACAAAGCAAATCTTAACAAATTCAGGAAAATTGAAATAATTCCTTGCATTCTATCTGACCACAATGGAATTAAACTACAAATCAGTAGCAAGAAAGGCTATAGAGCATACACAAAATCATGGAAACTAAACAATACAATACTAAATGATGAATGGGTCAATGAAGAAATCAAGAAGGAAATCAAAAAATTTATAGAGTCAAATGATAATGAGAACACAACATACCAAAATCTCTGGGACACAATGAAGGCAGTTCTAAGAGGTAAATTTATAGCCTTAAGTGCCTATATTAAGAAATTAGAAAGGTTGCAAGTAAACGACCTCATGCTTCGCCTTAAAGCCTCGGAAAAAGAAGAACAAGCAAACCAAAAATCAGTACACAGGAAGAAATAATAAAGATATGGGCAGAAATTAATGAAATAGAAACAAAAAGAACAATCCAAAGAATTAATGGAACAAACAGTTGGTTCTTTGAATGGATAAACAAGTTTGATGAACCCTTAGCAAATCTGACCAAAAGAAAGAGAGAAGAGACACAAGTTAATAAAATCAAAGATGAACAAGGTAGCATCACAACAGATTCCAGAGAAATTCATAAAATCTAGGGACATACTATAAAAGCATATACTCCACAAAGTATGAAAATCTGAAAGAAATGGATGATTTCCTTGATCTATATGACCTACCTAAATTAAATCAAAATGAGATTAATCACTTAAATAGACCTATAACAAACATGGAGATCCAAACAGTTATCAATAATATCCCAACTAAAAAAAGCCCAGGCCCAGATGGATTCACTGCTGAATCTTACCAGACTTTTAAGGAAGAGCTAACACCATTGCTTCTTAAGCTTTTCCAGGAAATAGAAAAAGAAGGAATTCTACCAAACTCCTTCTATGAGGCCAGCATCAACCTGATACCAAAACCAGGCAAAGATAGAACAAAAAAAGAAAATTACAGACCAGTCTCCCTCATGAACATAGATGCAAAAATTCCGCAACAAAATATTGGCAAACAGAATACAAGAGTATATCAAAATGATCATTCACCCTGACCAGTAGCCTTTATCCCAGAGATGCAGGGATGGTTCAACATACGCAAATCTATAAATGTAATACATTACATAAATGAGTTGAAGTACAAAAATCACATGATCATCTCATTAGACGCAGAGAAAGCATTTGACAAAATCCAACATCCCTTCATGATAAAAATCCTACAGAGACTGGGAATAGAAGGAACATATCTCAATATAATAAAGGCTATTTATGACAAGCCTACAGCCAACATATTACTAAATGGGGAAAATCTGGAAGCTTTCCCACTAAAATCAGGAGCAAGACAAGGGTGTCCACTGTCCCCACTTTTATTTAATATAGTTTTGGAAGTCTTAGCCATAGAAATAAGGCAAGAGACACACATAAAAGGGATACAAATTGGAACAGAAGAGATCAAGTTATCATTATTTGCAGATGACATGATTCTATACATAAAGGACCCTAAAGACTCTACTAGCAAACTGTTAGAGCTGATCAAAACCTACAGCAGGGCTGGAGAGATGGTTTACCGGTCAAGCGCTCGCCTGTGATGCCTATGGACCCCGGTTCGAGGCTCGGTTCCCAAGGTCCCACCTTAGCCAGATGCACAAGTGGGCGCACGCATCTGTAGTTCGTTTGCAGTGGCTGGAAGCCCTGGCGCGCCCATTCTCTCTCTCTCCCTCTATCTGTCCTTTCTCTCTGTGTCTGTTGCTCTCAAATAAATAGATATAATTAAAAAAAAATTAAAAAAAAACCTACAGCAATGTAGCAGGATGCAAAATAAATACATAGAAATCAGTAGCCTTGGGCTGGAGAGATGGCTTAGCGGTTAAGCGCTTGCCTGTGAAGCCTAAGGACCCCGGTTCAAGGCTCGGTTCCCCAGGTTCCACGTTAGCCAGATGCACAAGGGGGCACACGCGTCTGGAGTTCGTTTGCAGTGGCTGGAAGCCCTGGCGTGCCCATTCTCTCTCTCTCCCTCTATCTGTCTTTCTCTCTGTGTCTGTCGCTCTCTAATAAATAAATAAATAAAAATTAAAAAAAAAATCAGTAGCCTTCATATATGCTAACAACAAACACACAGAGGATGAAATCAGAGAATCACTCCCATTCACAGTTGCATCAAATAAAATTAAGTACCTTGGAATAAACCTAACAAAGGAAGTAAAGAATCTCTACAATGAGAACTTTTCAACACTCCAGCGAGAAATTGCAGTAGACACTAGAAAGTGGAGAAACATCCCTTGTTCCTGGAACGGAAGAATCAATATTGTGAAAATGGCAATCTTACCTAAAGCAATCTACACATTTAATGCAATCCCTATCAAAATTCCAAAGGCTTTCTTCATGGAAATAGAAAAAACAATCCAAAAATTCATTTGGAATCACAAAAAATCTTGAATATCTAAAATAATACTGAGCAACAAAAATGAGGCTGGTGGTATCAGCATACCTGATTTTAACCTATACTACAAAGCTATAGTAACAAAAACAGCATGGTACTGGCACATAAACAGACATGTAGATCAGTGGAACAGAATAGAGGACCCAGATGTAAGCCCAAGTAGCTATAGCCACCTGATATTCGATAAAAATGCCAAAAATACTCATTGGAGAAGAGACAGCCTCTTCAGCAAACGGTGTTTTGAGAACTGGATATATATCTGCAGAAGGATGAAAATAGATTCTTCTCCTTCGCCATGCACAAGAATTAAGTCCAAATGGATTAAAGACCTTAACATCAGACCTGAAACTCTGAAACTTCTAGAGGAAAAAGTAGGGGAAACCCTTCAACATATTGGTGTTGGCAAAGACTTTCTGAATACAACCCCAATTGCTCAGGCAATAAAACCACAGATTAATCACTGGGACCTCATGAAATTACAAAGATTTTGCACTGCAAAGGACACAGTGAAAAAAGCAAGGAGGCAACATACAGAATGGGAAAAAATCTTCACCAGCTATATATCTGATAGAGGATTAATATCTAGGATATACAAAGAACTCAATAAGTTAAATAATAAGGAATCAAACAAGCCAATCAAAAAATGGGCTATGGAGCTAAATAGAGCATTCTCAAAGGAAGAAACACGAATGGCATATAAGCATCTAAAAAAATGTTCTACATCACTAGTCATCAGGGAAATGCAGATTAAAACTACATTGAGATTCCATCTCACTCCTGTCAGATTGGCCACCATTATGAAAACAAATGATCATAAATGTTGGCGGGGATGTGGAAAAAGAGGAACCCTTCTACACTGCTGGTGGGAATGCAATCTGGTCCAGCCATTGTGGAAAACAGTGTGGAGGTTCCTAAAACAGCTAAAGATTGATCTACCATATGCCCCAGCTATAGCACTCCTAGACATATATCCAAAGGACTCATCTCATTTCCTTAGAAGTACATGCTCAACCATGTCTATTGCTGCTCAATTTATAATAGCTGGGAAATGGAACCAGCCTAGATGTCCCTCAACAGATGAGTGGATAATGAAGTTGTGGCACATTTATACAATGGAGTTCTACTCAGCAGTAAAGAAAAATGAAGTTATGAAATTTGCAGAAAAATGGATGGACCTGGAAAGGATTATACTAAGTGAGGTAATCCAGGCCCAGAAAGCCAAGCGCCACATGTTCTCTCTCATATGTGGATCCTAGCTACAGATGATTGGGCTTCTGCCTGAGAATGAAAATACGTAGTAGCAGAGGCCAGTAAGGTAAAAAGGACACATAAAGGGTAGAGAAAGGAAGGGAGGAGGATACTTAATAGGTTGATATTGCATATATGTAATTACAATGATTGTAATGGGGAGGTAATATGATGGAGAATGTAATTTCAAATGGGAAAGTGTGGGGTTGGGAGGGAGGGAATTACCATGGGATATATTTTATAATCACGGAAAATGTTAATAAAAATTTTAAAAAAAAATAAAAAACAATCAATATAAATAAATAAATAAATGTTTTGTTCAATTAATAGATTTGCACCATTCATATATCTGCATTGTCACTGGTAACACTAACTGAAACTGGGTTGAAGTAAATATGTTAACATGAATTTCAGGGGGCTGGACAGATGGCTTAGCAGATAAACTCTAGTACCCTCTATCTAAAGCTCCAAATGAGAATAGAGTGAAGGAGGATAAAATGAAACATATCTAGGAGAAATATTTCAAATTTGTGTTTGCTCCATCACATCATGTCACTCCAGGTTTCCATCAGGGGCTGAGATTCATGAGCACAGAAAATGTCATGGTGAACAGAGATCTAGCAGAGTTAGCACTGATGAGGAACTGACAGGGGAGGGATGCTGACAGCCAGCTGAGGAGGCACTGCTAGGACCAATAGCCTGAAGGATGGGACTCTACAGAGCCAGGCTAAAGAACTGAATAAAATGTACTCACTGCATGCCACCAATGACAGAACATGAATTAGCACATATTTTCCTAGGTTAGAAAGGTTCTTGCAGTCTGACAAACTGAAGTGTAGTTGGAATTGCTCTCAGACAGCTCAATATTTCTTTCAATAAAATAGTATGGGCTGGAGAGATGGCTTAGCGGTTAAGCGCTTGCCTGTGAAGCCTAAGGACTCTGGTTTGAGGCCCGATTCCCCAGGGCCCACGTTAGCCAGTTGCACAAAGGGGCACATGCACCTGGAGTTCATTTGCAGTGGCTGGATGCCCTGGCTCACCCATCCTCTCTCTCTCTCTCTCTCTCTCTCTCTCTGTGTGTGTGTGTGTCTCTCTCTCTCTCTCCCTTTCTCTCTCACTCTGTCTATCATTCTAAAATAAATAAATAAAAATGAACAAAAAAATAAAAATAAATAAAATAGTATGTAAGCAAGGCTTGGTGGCACACACATGCAAGCCCAACATTCAGGAGGTAGAGATGGGAAGATTAGAAGTTGAAGATCATCTTTGCATATATAGTAAGTTCCAGACCAGGAAAAGGAAAATTCAAAATAAATGATTGGGGGATAAGTGGGATTATTGGATCAGTGATTAATGGTGGGAACCCCTATTTTGTGGTTGTTGTTTCTCACCTTTAATATAGTAATTGAAAGTAGGAATTCAGGAAATCGCAAGTGACCACACATACATGGGGAAAATGTGAAAACAGTTAATCATTATAAGGGCCTGATGACTTTACTTGAGGTGAATAACTATGGGATTGTTTGATGAAAATAAATACAAAAAGTTTCTATGAATTCTGTGAAACTATACCTTTCTTGAAGTTTGCTCTTGCATGACATGATCAGAAAATAAAAGACTGAGGCTAAGAGCTGTGGCAGCAGAAAAGCAGGGAAAAGTAGAGAAAAAGAAAAGAGAGAAACAGAGAAGTAGAGACAGAGAGAGAGAGAGCAAGAGCAGAGAAGCAGAGAGAGAAAGATGGAAAAACTCAGCTGCCTTCAGCATTAGCCTGTCAGCTTGCACCAGAATTTGACTTTGAGTCATTATTGCACCGCTCCCTTTCACACCTCTCTTCAAAGAGCCTCCTTCAAGCCAGGGCTGGAGCCTGGCAAGAGGTAGAAAGGAATGTAGAGTGGGAGGCATAAAGGGAAGGATGGAGAGAGATGAAGGAAGGAGAAAGGAAAAGAAAAATAATGCATATAAACATAGCACAAGAGTGATAAAGCAAGTAGGAATAATTGATGATGTAGCAAGGTGGTCCCACACTATTTTTGGAAACTTTAGGTTTATGCACTTGAAAGTATGACAAAATTTATAGTAATCAAATCCACAAATGATAGGTAATATATGGTAGACAGATACATTGATAGATAAATAGAAGATTGATTGATAATGCATATCTCCAAGATTGGCACAAGAGTTGACAAACTATAGCCACAGTCCTAACATGGCTTGACACCTGTTTCTTTATGTCTGTGGGATATGAACTTTTTCAACATGATGAGGAAAAAAGAATAGTATTTCATGAATGTGGATATTAGATAAAATTCAGATTTTGATGTTTAAAAGAAGTGCCTTGGGAACACAGCCAGATTATTAATTTACACACTATGTATGGTCGCTTTCAATCCACAACAGCAGAGGTAGGTAGCAGCAACAGACAACACTTGGCCCACACAGCCTGAAGGGTTGATCTGAACCTTCCCAGCCTCTGTTGTAATGATTAAGAAAATTTCACTAGGGAGTCTTCACTTCAGATACCGTTGTATGGAGAGTATTTGGATGAGCTGAGTCACTACAAGCCCATCAACCACAAGGAATTTATTACCCTTGACTAGATTTATTTCTCACTGTTGAGTCAATTAAGCATTGGCAAAATGAAGTGTTTCATAAATTCTCTATGTAACTACATCCTAAAGCTATTTTATAGTACAGAGGTATTAAGTCATTTACTTAGCACAGTTTATATTTGACCATAATTTATAGAAGTCCTAGTATTTTCAGGAGTTGAACTTATAACCATGGTGGTGGAACTCTGTGATAGTTGAATCCTACAGGGAGGTTTCCTCAACTACTGGCTTCCAAATTATTACAAAACTCCCAGCCAAGTGGCAGAATTTATATCCAGATGAATTCCCCCACATTAACAAAGAAACTTTCTCCTAACAAGGAAGTCCTTTGTTTTTGGCTTTTGTTCCTTGACATAGAGTCACATGTAGCCTTTAACTCATGTACCTCCTGCATCCCTTCACCTCCCATGCACCGAAAGCACAGGCATGCACCACCACACCTGGGGTAATAATGCTTTATCAAGAATGGAGCTGCTGGGTGTGGTGGCACACGCCTTTAATCCCAGCACTTGGGAGGCAGAGGTAGGAGGATTGCCATGAGTTCAAGGCCACCCTGAGATGACAGAGTTAATTCCAGGTCAGCCTGGACCAGAGGGAGACCCTACCTCGAAAACCAAAAAAAAAAAAAAAAAAAGAAGAAGAAGAAGAAGAAGAAAAAGAATGGAGAGATGCTCATCTGGTAAGAGCACTTCCCAGACAGGCATGAAGATCTGAGTGGGACTGAAACCATCTGAGCATACTTCCGTAAAGCCCACATAAACAGCTGAACATGACCACACATGCCCGTGACCCTAGTCCTATGGGGAAGAGAAACTTGGAAATTTGGAGCTCATAAAAATGGTAACTGTGTGTACAAAGACAAACTCCATCTCAAGAAAACACACAGCTGAGTGATGGAGGGGGAACAGTTCATACATGTTATACACAGCTCACCATGTGTTATATAGAATATATGTATTTTTTCATTCCCAAATGCTGTTAAACTCAGGAAGCTATGTAAAGGAGGAACAGTGCTCAAACAACTCACAAACCTGCAAATTTAAATCACTTTCCATAACTACCATTTTTCTTTATGAAATTGCAGCATTCAAAATTACTTAATTCTATCAGATTTTATTAAAATAATAGAATTTTAATTTCATAACAACATTGTTGTCATAATGACTGAGCACTTGCTGAAATTGCCAACTTAAGTAATCATCCTAAGCTATATGTGCAAATGTGCCATGACCTCAACAACCCAGTCATAAAGTTCTTTGCAATATATAGTATGGCTGCACTGTACCTGATTAGGAACAATGAGATGGAATTTGTAAAATCATCAGAACAACTGTTCTTCATACAATCTCACTAAGGATAAACAATGTGGGCTGAAGATGCTGCTTAGGTGCCAGCAAAGGCAAAAGACGCACATTCAATTCCCCAGTATCCACATAAAGCTAGATGGCAGTACATGCATCTGGAGTTCCTTTGCTGTGGCTAGACCCTAGTGTTTCCATTTTCTCTTTCTCTGTCCCTCTTTCTCTATTTGCTTCTCTCACATAAATAAATAAATAAATAAATGAATAATTTTTAAAGTGAAATTAAGCAATCCAGTTCATCAAGAATCTATTACTAATTCTTGCTTCCTTTTTGTAGGGTCTTGCTCTAGCCCAGGCTTGCCTGGAATGCACTATGTAGTCTCAGGGAGCCTCAAATTTAGGGAGATTCTCCACATCTGCCTCCAAAGTGCTGGGATTAAAGGTGTGTACCATGGCGCTTGGCTTTAATTTCTTGATTCCATTAAGACACACACACACGCACACACCATTGCTAGAAAAATTGAAAAGAATCGAAATTTTAAATCAGTAATAAACAATTTCAACTCCTAATATTAAGTTAAAATCTTATTTATTTTTCCATCATGGGAAAGCATGCTACAAATATTCTGAGGACAGGGAAGCACACAGGAGCATGCGTGTCATAAAAAAAAAAAATGTTACTCCTCTCTTTGCCTGATCATTTGTTCTTTAAATGTCATAATAATAAACTGTAAAATGTATAGGTTACTCTCTTACTTCATTGACATAAAAATCATCCTTTCTTGAGATTCTATGATTTTAGATAATATCAATATTTATTAAGAAACTTTAAAATAAATATTTCACTTTGTGTTTTTCCTTGAGACAAGATCTCTCATGGAAACTAGAGCTTGCTGGGTTTTGGCTAGGGCTGACCATGAATGTTCAGTGATGTTCCTGTCAATGTTCACTTCAGTTCTGGAGTTACAAAGCCATACCTGGCACTTATCTTGGGTCTGTTGTCTGAACTGAAGTCCTTATGTTTATACAGCAAACACTCTTAGCCGCTGAACCATCTCCACAACCTTACAGCCTTTTTTCTCCATAATATTTTATTTATCAAATCTGCATTTAGAACAAGTATCCCTGTATTTGGTTTCACAAGTTTTATTGGAATAGAGCTGCACCCATTATTGTACCTGTTGTGCATAGCCATCTTCATTTAATAAGAGCATAGTGGAATAGCTTTAACTAGGATCATCTGGCCTCTTAAGGTATAATTTTTAGTAATTGACCCTCAACAAAATGTTTACTCTGTCCCCACTAAAATGTATTTGAGTTACAGCCATGGTTACATATCCACAGTGCAATGTAGAGATATTGGAAATATGACTATCATATCTATCTAGATATCACTAGGCAGCACTAACTTAAAACTTCAATGTTAAATAATCTACAGTGTTGGAAAACAATAACTTGGCATGATATAGAATCTGATTGTCAAGATGATTTTGAATAGAATTGGTAATTATTATGGAATCTTGAGAAAAGTAACTAATTTATAAATATAGGTTAAATCTATGCACTCTATGTTAGCATTGTCCAGTGGAGTGGTTCCTTAGCCACACTTTGTATGCTTATCTTCAAGATTATTCCAATGGTCTTTTTGATGTTGTTATCTTCACAATAGGGTTTCTTTCTAAACCAGGGTGACATGGAATTTACTATGTTGTCTCAGAGTAGCCTTGAACTCACGGCTATCCTAGTTCCTCTGACTCCCAAGTGCTTGGATTAAAGGTGTACACCACTACACCGAGCTCTAATGGTCTTTTTGAAAAGAGAATACTTTCAATTAGACAAAAATAATTTAAAGCCGGGCATGGTGGCGCACACCTTTAATCCCAGCACTTGGGAGGCAGAGGTAGGAGGATCGCCGTGAGTTCGAGGCCACCCTGAGACTCCATAGTGAATTCCATGTCAGCCTGGGCTAGAGTGAAACCTTACCTCGAAAAACCAAAAAGAAAATAATAATAATAATAATAATAATAATTTAAAAATATTACATACGCATGCTAAGATCTGCCTGGTAGTATTTCTCCAACCCTCAGAATAATTCCTGGAGAGAATAAATATTTCCAGAATAACCCATCATTCCTCTTCACTTTGTTGTCTCTCGCCCCTGAAAAGACTATTTGGTAGAAAAACAGTTTTCCCAAAACGCAAAGTAGGAAGAAAATAGAAAATTTCCATGTATTGAATGATACTGAAATGAGGACCATACCGTCCTTAGCAGTAAAAAGTGTTTATGAAACAGAATATACAAATGGTCCTCCTTTTTATTTCTTAAGCTCCGTTTTTTCTACCATGCACACACATTTCACTGCAGTCAAATTCAATTTTTGACGTCTCTGTGCACTTAAAAATTGGCCCAAGCTGAGCACGTGAGCATGGTGGTGTACACCTTTAGTCACAGCACTCAAGGGGCAGAGAGAGAGGACTGCTGTGAATTTGAGGCCTGTCTGGGACTACAGAGTCAATTCCAGGTAAGCGTGAGCTAGTGAGCCCCTACCTTGGAAACCACCCCCTCCCCCCAAAAGCTTTCAGCACTTAGAGTTAAGAACAGATGCTAGCAAAGCAAAGACTGCATCTATCTCCTTCCTAGGTTTCTTTTTCTTTTTCCTTTTAGCATTTAGTAACTAACAGTGTTTGCTTTTACTTTCTGTCCCCATCCACAGAACAGTGAGGGCAATGTCTGTCAGCACAACACACTGTGATTAGAAAATCAGCATGGGGAGTTGCTGCTGCTTGTGGGCAGCACCCTGGAGCTGGCTGTGGGTCTTGGCAGGGCCAGTAGCTAGGTGTCATCTCAGTGATGACCAGGGACTTCCTGCAGCCCCTCAGCCCTTTCCGCTCCCCCTACCTTCTGCTGAGAGGTCTCACCCACAAGCAGATTTCCAAGGCTGCCTCCTCTGCCATCCTGCTGGATACAGGCACAGGAAAATGAACTCCACTGCTCCTTCCTCACCACTAGCGCCTCCCACACAAGAAGTTCACAATTTCCCTAGTGACTCTCTGGTTGAACTGCAGCATTGTGATGTCATGGGCCATTCCATCTGCATATAGTGCAGGGGAGGCCAGAGCAGTCCATGATTCCATAGGGGAGGGTGCAGAGTGGAGAAGGGCTCCATGGAACTGACCAGGGTGGTTGTCCAGTCATTGGTGGAATACCTAGTATTGGCTGAAAGCTGCTCAACAACCACCTCCTTCCTACCACACCTTTTTTCCCCTCCCCTACCCCAGCACTGAGATATTTTAGTACTGATCTCTGGCTTTGGGGTATAATATCATTTCCACAGGGTAATTCTGCCCAAACATTCTCTGTCTCTGTCTCTCATATGCGTTATTACCTAGTGAAGAAATAGGTTTCCACATGGCTTATTCATAACATCTTAAACTTTACTTAACCCTCCTTCCACCTCTCCTCTCCTCCATCCCATACCCAGACCCCACTTGGACCATTTCACCCCCAGTATTCTGTCTCTCTGCTGCATTTCTACCATACCCTACATGTCTACCACATGCTTGAAGAGCTTACAATCTGAAGAGAGAGATAATTATAAACTTAAAGACAAGACAAGAGTTGAAACACACCATTGTGCTCTGGAAAGTCCAAAGGCTTATTCTTTTGCATTATGTTTAGCGTTTTTTCTTGTTCTTTTTCTAACTTCTATTTCCAATGACTGAGTTCTTAAGAAGCTGCCTTAGGAAAAAGAATGACCAAAGACTTGGAAAACACATTTGATCATGTATTCAAACCTTTATTTATCTGAAGAGAAAAATGATTCTAAATGAATTCTGTTCCAAAATATGTTTTGTTTGTCTTTGTCTTCAATATGTGTCACAGGAAAGTGCTAGCAGGCCCCTTATAACTACTGCTATTTGATGATAACTTTAGAGCAACAAGAATTATTTCTTATGGGACTATCGAATGAGATCCAGATCAAGCTGGTCTATAATAAGACCCTACGTCAAACACACCACACACACACACACACACACACACACACACACACAAAAAAAAAAAAAAAAAAACTTTTCCCTCTACAAACAATATAACTTATTTTAAAAGTTCTGATTATTCAAAGAAGTCCCATAGTGCACCTTTAGTAAAGAGATTCAATATGTTTCATCAACTGAAAGAAACCCAAGGTGCAAAATTGCAAGCACAGAATGATCAGATTTCACATTTGCCTATGATACTTATATGCCTGCATATGCATGCATGATCTCTGGTGGGATATACTTAGTTTTTCTGCAAAAGTTTGAGATAATAGATCTTTCACTAGATGCTATTTATAATCATAAACTTTACTATGCAAATATGATAAAGTTCTAACTTAAAGAAAACAACCTAGGGCCAGGGATGCTGACTCATGCATTTATTCCCATCACTTGTGAGGCAAAGGTAGCTAGGATCGCCACCCTGAGACTATGTACTGAATTTGGCCTAGAGAGCTGGCTCCATGGTCAAAGTGCTTCTTTATTACATAATGGATTCCAGGACAGCCTGGGCTAGAGTGAGACAATACCTCAACAACAACAAAAACAACAACAAGGAAACAACCTAGGTAAGGGATGTGGAGATGACTCTGTGGTTAAAGGCATTTGCTTGCAAAGCCTGCTGGTCCAGGGCTTTATTCTCTGATGCCCACAGAAAACCAGATATACAAAGTGGTGCATCTATCTGGAGTTCATATGCAGAAGCAAGAGGCCCTGGCAATCCCATATTCACTCTTGCTCCTCTGTACTCATAAATAGATAAAAATACTTTAAAAATTAATTAAATTAGAATCTAAGTAATGGCTTTGAAGAGTAAATAAAAATAAGCCTGCTCATTTAAGACCTGGTTAGCCAGCTGTGAATTAGTGTAGACTACATTTTGGCCTGTTTGGAGTATTTGTTGACATCCTATGACACTATTACCATTGGGAAGTGCTAGTACCTTTAAGGCAAACCAACTTATGAAATGGAAAGAGCTGTGGCCTAGTTGGGGAGGAATTGAGGAGACTGGGAGTATACTCTTGAAGAGAATACTGGTGCTTTAGTTTCCTCTCTCTGTTTCTCTCTCCCTTTCTTTCACTGATTCTTTCTTTTCCCTTCCCTTCCCTTTCCTCTCCTCTCCTTTTCCTCTTCTTCTTACTACTCTTCCTCCTCCTCTTCTTCCTCTTCTTCTTCTTCTTCTTCCTCTTCTTCTTCTTCTTCTTTTTCTCTTCCCCCCCCCCCTCTCTCTCTCTTCTCTCCCTCACCATGAAGTTAGTACTTTCTCCACTGATTACTTCCATTTTACCACAGGCCCAAAGCAACCATGGACTAAAACCTCCCAAACTATGAGTCTAAATAATTTCTCTTTATAACTTGAATTACTTCTGATGTTGGTTAAAGGGAAAGCTAATGTGTAATATAATATTTTTCTCTAGTCTGTATCATTTTTGTCTGCTCTGGTTAAGTCTAAATGGGTGTGTTTAGCTTATTAATGTGAGCAAGCATTCCACATATTAGCTGAGGGGGAGAAGCCTATGAAGAGGCAGATGCCACATGTTATCATCCAAAGTCTCAGGAGAGGGATTTCAGGAGAAGGAGTGGTTGCCTTTTCACAGGAAGAGACCTCACACTGATTTCTATGACTTTATTTACTTACCCACTTGTGCTTGTGCCTACATACCTGTCTTTTAGGTTGCAAGTAGATCAACTTTGAAGATCTTTCCATGTGTGTAGAGATCCAGTCTCTTCCTTTACTACTACTATGCCTGGCACCATCATTTTCACCTGCTCTGACAAACAGTCTGAAATATTATTATCTATCATTATCCTTGTAGCTATTGTGAACTTAAAAAATCTAAGCCAAGTTTGTGGTGGTGTTGTTTTATGTAATGTGACAAAATACTGAACAGAAACAACTTATGGGAAGAAAGGTTTATTTTTACTCACAGTTTCAGAATGACTTGGTACATCATGGGGTAAGTCTGTGTGCTGCAGAGGCTCCTCACATCACAACAGACAGGAAGCAGAGAGTGAGGCTGGAACCCATCTGTCAGCCAGTTCCACTTCGTAGAGGTTCCACAAGCTCCCCAAAGCAGTGCCCCTGGTCAGGTAAAAACATTCAAAACATGAACCCCTGAGGCACATTTCAGATTCACTGTAAAGCAACTGTACAGCAACAGACTCCTCAAAACCTGCATGCACAGGTGTTTTCAGCCTATTGGTTGTTGGCAAGTCCCCTCTTCCAGTTATCCAGGCTGCAAACTGGTCTCATGATGGGCAACAGCTCAGCCTCTCTTTTCAGTCAGAGGACCCACTTTAGGTGTTAGTTGTCACCTTCCACCTCATTTGAGAAAAGATCTCTCATTGGTCACTGCTGCATTCACAGGGCTCGCTGGCTCACAAACTCAAGGTTTCATTCAAGGTTTATAATAACATACCTGAAAATTATCTTAAGGCTGTAGAGGATATTACAGACTGGCCATTTCTCTCAATTTATGCTAAATATCTGGTGCAGTATATACCATTTTTTTAACGCTCCCTTGTCCCCACTGCAAGTGCATTGTAAAAAAATTGAATGATATTTGGTCAGTCTGTGCTAGAGCAAGACCCTACCTTGAAAAAAAAGTAATCTTTTAAAAGTTAAAACAGGTCATGTCACTTTCAGGACACTCAGTGTCATCTCTCATGTTTCACAACAGACTTCTTTCAGTATAAAATCCAAATTCTAGTTTGATGAAACTGCTCAGTAGACAATGTGCTTATGACAAGTGAATGTATGAGTTCAGGGCCCCAGCAGCATGTGATAGTCAGAGGATACAGCACCAGTGTCTGCAATCCCAGTGTGTTCCTATATTGAGAAGGGAGCAAGAAGAAAAGTAGAGACAAGTTAATCCCCTGGATGTTCGTGGGCCAGCTCTTGTGAACATAGTATTCAGCAAGCAACTCTGTCTCACGCAATGTACATGGTGAGTATTGACATCTGAAGTTATCCTTTGACATGCACAATAGCATATGCACCCTGCATTGACACATGAGCACATAGACACACATTATACACATGCATGCCAAAGAGAAAAAAAAACAACAACACACAGAAAACAACAACAAAAAATCAAAACACAAAGTAAGCAAAACACAACAAAGTAAGCAAAAAAAAAAACAAAAACAAAAACAAAAACAAATTGGGGGATGGAGAGATGGCTCAGCATTTAAGACACTTTCTGGGAAATCCTAATACCTAGGGTCTAATTCCCAACGCCAGAACAAAGCCAGATGCACAAGGTGGCACATACATCTGAAATTCATCTGCAATAAATAAACAAATATATAAGTAGAATATTTTTGAATCCTAAAAGGGCTAGGGAGATGTCTCAGTGTTTAAAGACACTTGCGTGTACACTGTGCTAACATGAACTTGACCCTCCAAACACCCATATAAAACCAAAGTAAAAGTGGTGCATGCATCTGTGATCCCTGGACTCCTGTGAGAATGGGAGGCAGAGCCAAGGAAATCCGAAGCTCATGGCTGTACCACTGAGCTATTCTTGCAGTCACCTTATTTTCCATAAGACCTTACCTCCTACCACTCTCCCTTTTGGTCTCTCCACTGCAGCTATATGGGACTCTGGAAGATTCTTGAATCCTACACTAGTGCACTTTCAAAGTCTGCACACCTGTTGGTCTTCCTGGAAGGAAGGTTCTCACCCAGACATTCCTGGTTCCCTGCATCCCCCGATTCTGGCCCATGCTCAGATATGACCTTCTCAGTGCTCCCTTCCTCTCCATGAAATAACCTGTTAATTCTGATTCTGTGTTCTTGTTTTCAAACATGCTTATATCTTCTCACTCATCTACAGCACCTAACCTGAATCTATCCAAGATACCTTACATACCCAGCAAACATCTCATGGACTAGACACTAGGATGGATGGGGAGGGAGGGGAGGGCATTGAAGGGGTGGGAAACACTAATTAGACCCAAATGGCAATGGTACCATAAAATTCTACTTTTAAAAGGCAGAACAAATGGTTGAACCTTCACCAGGCCCTTACAAGAAACACATGAACCACAAGACACTGGAGAGAGTAGGATCAAGTCTAACCAAAATCTCCTACATCTTCCCTCCCTCCCTCTCCCTCACCCTCTCCCTCTTTCCCCCACCCCCTCTCTTTCTCTTCTCTCTAACTCTTATATATTAGTTATCTTGATCGGAGAAACCTACAAGGTTTCATAAAAGAATGACATATTTCTGTCAGAGTACTTGATGACTCACTAAAGGTTAGTGGTAAGACCCTATTGCTGAAGACACCATATGCACCTGACACATAAAATGGAATGGCATGGCTGGAAGCCAGGAGAGAGTCAGTCCCCAGACAGTCAGCAAGTCTAGTGCCAGAAGGTGCTACATGGGCGACTGGGGGAATTGACCAATATCTGTCCAAGCAACTCATGGTCTAACCTGCTTAGGAACAAATAACCTGATGTGATGCCCAAACAAGTGCAATAGTGGCACACAGCCATGGTGGGGAACCAACTGCTCTGATCAGGCTAACTGATTCCCTGAGTAGTTACGGGACCTATAGCTGGAGCTGGGAAATAAGTCAGAACCATATCCAAACATAAGCCCGCTCCCCAATATCAAGATGGCATCAATCATGGGCTACAAGAGGGCCTACACCTATTAAATTCTCTATTAAAAAAGTAAGGGTTACCTCATTTGTCCTGGAGCTAACTTACTCTCCGTTGTAGAATCTGCTTCTCTTTTTCAGATAGATGCAGATCCTAAGAAGAAAGCCACCCCATCATACCTCAAAAGGGCCCCAGCTGAAATTAAGGAAAATTGGTGAAACAAGAAAGGATGCTGTTTTCCAGATGAACCGGATACCAGCACAAGGGGGAAGGAGAACAACACAGACAAAAATCAACTCCTACCAAATCAGAGAGCCAGAGCCTCAGAGGCCCCCAACACCTCAGCACTGAAGCAGACCAAAAATGAACCCAACATGGCTCAGGGAAACTTTGCGGAAGAGGAGACAGAAAGAATGTCAGAGCCACATGTTGGGTCATGATATGCAGAGACATTTATCTTACCCATAACTGTGGGCTAACTCCACAATGCACAACCCATATACCTCAACAAGGAGGGGCCGATGTGGAAGGGGTAGGTCATGGATGAGCCTAATAATGGTACCAAACTGCCTGTATTTGCTGAATAGAAAACTAATAAAAATAGGGCTGGAGAGATGGCTTAGCGGTTAAGCGCTTGCCTGTGAAGCCTAACGACCCCGGTGGAAGGCTCGGTTCCCCAGGTCCCACGTTAGCCAGATGCACAAGGGGGCGCACGCGTCTGGAGTTCGTTTGCAGAGGCTGGAAGCCCTGGCGCGCCCATTCTCTCTCTCTCTCTCCCTCTATCTGTCTTTCTCTCTGTGTCTGTCGCTCCCAAATAAATAAATAAAAAATTTAAAAAAAAAAGAAAACTAATAAAAATAGAAATAAGTACAAAATAGTTCATGTTCTTAAACAGAAGTTCTTTCACTAGAATATTAACTTAATAAGGTTAGTCAAGTCCTTATTCCCTGTGCATAGAAAGGTGCTTGGCTTAAATGCTTAAACACTAAATTTAAGGAACTGCCTGGGCTGGAATGATAGCTTATCAGTTAAGATATTTTCCTGTGAAACCTAAGAAACTAGGTTTGATTCTCCAGTACTCATATAAGCCAGTGGCACGTGTGTCTGGATTTTGTTTGCAGTGGCCTGAGGTCCTGGCATGCCCATTCAATTCCTCCCTCTCTGACTTTTACTGTCTCTCACAAATAAATATACAAAATATTTCAAAAAATAGAAAATAAGTTTCTTATTCAATTACTCAATAAATATTCACATAACTTTTGGAATGATACATGCATGGTATATACCTTTGTTTGAAGGAGATGAAAAAGTCATAGAATTCCCCTTACATCATATACACTTTCATAATTATCAGTATTTGGTCATGTGAATATTAGTTTCTCAGAAGCTAATGCTATTATTTAACTGATGAAAATAATAGCATATACAGGGCTGTAGAAATGGCTCAGTGATTAGAAGTACTTTCTTGAAAAAGTCTGACAACCTGAGTTTGATTCCCCAGTACTCACATAAAGTGGCATGCATCTGGAGTGTAGTGGCAAGAAGCCCAGGAGTGCCCATTCTCTCTCTCATACAGAAATAAATAAATAATATTTGTAAAAATAGCATATACACATATGCACCAGAGTTTACTCGCTGATGATTAAATTGGTTGTTTCTGAGCTTTTATGAATTAGTTTTTTTCATGGCTAAACTGTAAAGAGCTGAATTATTTATAAAAATAGAAGGTGTTTGCTAGTTAAAATGATCAGGAAGACACAAAGATTAAATAACTTATGTGAAGTTTTGAGATTTCTAGAGATGCTTAAAATGTGGATGAATGACATTTTTAAATAGGTAATTAAACTTTTATTAATTTTTTTCTTGCTAATAGATTAATGCATGTATATGTTGAAATTTCAGACAGAACAACATTCATAGTATAAAATAATGTTAAATAGGTCTCCATTTTCTAAGTATTTGTCTATAGATATTCACATATATGTATTTTATTTTACATGGCATAAATTTACATATATAGGTGTGCGTATGATTACAGTGATGCTTAAAATGTGATCTTATGTAGGTATTTTCATTATTTTCAAGAAGAAAAAGAACATTTTGGATAGTTGCTGATGTTTTTCTTCTGAAGTGTCTTCCTTATACTGACACTGGAGAGGGCACTGTGATCCTTCCAACAAATAGCATAGCTGCAGACATTTGCTCAATTATTTTATATAAATTTTATCACAGCATGTACTTATACCATGAATTACCTTCAGTCAGAGTAACTTGGATTAATATGTATAATGCTAACTTTCCAAAGCATAATTTTAGTTTTCAAAAAATACTTTTATTTATTTTCAAGGAAAGAGAATGAGAATGGGCTTGCCAGGGCAAACGAACTCCAGACACATGCACCACTTTATACATATGGCTTTTGTTAATTATACACTTATTCTTTCTTTAAAGACAAATTATTTTCTTTGATACATTTAGACTTACAACATGGGCTGCAGCTTAACATATAGCAGACACTGAAATCCCTGACCTTTTTACATTCTTTTCCTTCATTCTATTTTTGAGAAGAGTATCAAAAGCCTTCACTATATGTGTGTGTGTGTGTGTGTGTGTGTGTGTGTGTGTGTATGTACGTGTGTATGTATGTATGTATTTGTGTGTTTCTGGCACCCAGAATGGTAAATTTCATTTTCCTGAGCTTTGAAAAGCCAGTGTCCTCACAGAATTCTTTGAAAGGCCTGATCCCCCTCCAGCACCACCAGGTAGCCTGCTGTCCTGTGTTCCTTGCTGCCCAGATCCCTCCACCCCGGCCGTGCTGCGGTGCTTCTCTGCCTCACTGTGGGCTTGTCTTCACCTGTGTCTATTTCCCTTGCAGCCATTGCTTCGTGGTTTGGGATATGGTAGAGGTGCTGCCCCAGTCGGGCAGTGACCCCCCTGTCCAAGACCAAGGTGGCTGTCTGCAGGAAGAGGCAAAGGGCTGTAAAGCCCTGTCTTCCAGGCTGCAATGGCACAGAGCTAGCATGCTTGAAACTAGAACTTCAGGGATGAGAGAAACCACAAAAATAACACTCCTTTCAGAACATCTTTTTTTAAAATTTTTATTTATTTTTATTTGAGAGCGACAGATACAGAGAGAAAGACAGATAGAGGGAGAGAGAGAGAATGGGCACGCCAGAGCTTCCAGCCTCTGCAAACGAACTCCAGACGCGTGTGCCCCCTGTGCATCTGGCTAACTGGGACCTGGGGAACCGAGCCTTGAACTGGGGTCCTTAGGCTTCACAGGCAAGCGCTTAACCGCTAAGCCATCTCTCCAGCCGCCCTTTCAGAACATCTTAAGTTATTTATTGCCTAAAAAATATCAGTTCTGAGAACCTGGAATTTTGACATCTCAGCAATTCATTCTATATGCATGCATACAGGCTGGGTGTAGAGTTTTGTAGATGAACATGTGTACTGTGCACAATATAATCCAATTCTGCCAGGCAGGCTCTGAAATTTATCATCACTGCTCTAGAATGTGGGAAGAGGAGAAGCTAGATCATATTTCATAGTTGAGCAGTTAGTGTAATGGTGGAACACAGTCCTAGTAGATAACCCATGGCTTTCTGATTGGCTAAGAGATCTGCTCAATGGAAAGAAACAGCTGGAACTGGGATCCAGATCAAAATCCAATGAAGACAAAACTTATGCTCTCCGAGCCTGACATGGTGGTGCATGCCTTTAATCCCAGCACTTGGGAGGCAGAGGAAGGAGGATTACCATGAGTTCGAGACCAACCTGTGACTACACAGTTAATTCCAGGTCAGCCTGGGCCAGAGTGAGACCCTACCTTGGAAAAAAAAAATGTTTTGGGCTGGAGAGATGGCTTAGCAGTTAAGCGCTTGCCTGTGAAGCCTAAGGACCCTGGTTCGAGGCTCAATTCCCCAGGTCCCACGTTAGCCAGATGCACAAGGGGGCACATGCATCTGGAGTTCGTCTGCAGTGGCTGGAAGCCCTGGCATGCCCATTCTCTCTCTCTCTCGCTCCCTCTCTCTCTCTCTCTCTCTCTCTCTGTCACTCTCAAATAAATAAATAAAAATAAACAAAAAAATTTAAAAAATTATGCTCTCCGACAAGCCCTCAACAGTCTTTGACTAAAAGAGGGGACACATCCATCACAATCCCCCTAAATTAGTAATTCTTATCTCATTTAATCTACGCTGACATAATTCTCCATTAAAGAATATGTTTGCCTATTTCAGAAGGTAATGAGAGGCAAAAAGATAAACAACCCCCACAGTCAAGCCCAGGTGAAACCACATAGGAACTGGGGAGATGAGCAATAATTCTGCTTTCATGGTGTGCTTGACAAGCATCACCTGGGTGAAGGACACAGATGCTGAGGATGTTCATCATATAACAAAGCAGAAATCCAGAGTCTTATGACAGCTTATCACTGATGCTGACTTACAACACACCCACCAAGGCTCAGGGACTTTTATGGAAAAGGGAACAGAAAGATTATAAGAGCCAAAGGTTGGGATATCATATGCAGAAGCATTATCTCCCCAGTAACTGACTGCTGCTCTCACACTCAACCACACTGAGGTGGGTCTTCAGCAGAATGCCAGAATGGAGGAGGGAAAAGACGGTACCAACATATGATATATTCATACATAGTTTGCTCTCAATTAAAAAATAAAATTTTTTAAATACTTATAAAGGGCTAGAGAGATGGGTCCGCAGATAAGGTGCTTAAGATGCTTGCCTATAACGTTTAAAGACCCAGGTTTATTTCCACAGTAACCATGTAGAACCATATGCACAAAATGGCACATGAATCTGAAGTTCTTTTGTAATGTGCAGAGGCTCTGGCATGCCCAACCATTCTCTCTAATTATCTGCTTATAAATAAATAAAAATAAATAAATAAAACTGGCCTCTAGCCAGTACAAATCAGCTCCAGATGCATGCACCACCTTATGCAACTGACTTGCATGGGGACTGGGGACTCAAACCTGGGTTCTTTGGCTTTTGTAGGCAAAGTGCCTTAACTGCTAATCCATTACTCCAGCCCAGTAAAAATATTTTTCCTCAATTTTTATAGACATTTTCCATGAATATAAAAAACATCCCATGGTAATGCCCTCCCTCCTCCTCCTCCCACTTTCCCCTTTGAAATTCCATTCTCCATCATATACCCTCCCCATCTCAATCAGTTTCTCTTTTATTTTGATATCATGATCTTTTCCTCCTCTTATGATGGTCTTGTGTAGGTAGTGTCAGGCACGGTGAGGTCATGGATATCCAAGCCACTTTGTGTCTGGAGGAGCATGTTGTAAGGGGTCCTACCCTTCCTTTGGCTCTTACATTCTTTCCACCACCACTTCCGCATTAGACTCTGAGCCTTAGAAGGTGTGACCAAGATGTTATTCAGTACTCTGGTCACTTCTTTCCAGCACTATGATAACTTCTGAGTTATCCCAAGGTAACTGCCATCTGAAAAGAGAAGATTCTCTACCCAAAGTGAGAGTAGCATTAATATAAGGGTATAAATATTAAGAGAAGTGCTTACTGGGCAGTTTGATAAGCATAGTATATACATTTTTCCACACATCAGCAGATGTTACACCCCTAGGGCTCATGACTACCCCTGTTTTAAGTTGTAAGTATCAGGGATGTATTCCCTCCCCCCATGGAGCAGACCTCCAGTCCAATTAGAGGGCAGTTGGTTTCCACCATGACAGACGGGCCACTATGGCACCCTTTGGCTCATTTGGCCTGGTTGGCCAATTATAAAGCTTTCAGTGTCCACTGTTGAGTATCTTCATGTGTGGTTTCTTTTTCTCCCGTTGAACTACATGTAGAATGGTATCTTCCAGCTTTCTGTCAGCTGGTCTACATGGAGGAGGTTATCAGCTCAGTTCCAGCAG
The DNA here is from genome assembly GCF_020740685.1 of Jaculus jaculus. Lineage (NCBI taxonomy): Eukaryota > Metazoa > Chordata > Mammalia > Rodentia > Dipodidae > Jaculus > Jaculus jaculus. The sequence goes on from NW_025423504.1 coordinate 394,437, forward strand.
GATTTCTCATTGGCCTTGCACCCCAAGTATGTAAAGTCTTCAGAGTCTTACCATAGATTCCTGGTGGGAAATAAAGGGCCTTGGCAATGGCCTATATGTTTTGGGCATCAGGGACCTCCCTCCCTGGCCAACAACTCACTGGAAGTATCCCATTCCTGGACTGAAAATTTTCTAACAATGATCTATGGCTCCTGAGTGTTCCATTGTCCAAAACATAAGGATTCCATATGATTTATTTGCATCCTCTTAGATTTTGATTAGCCCTCTCTCCACCTTTCCTTCATTCAATCTGTACCCCTGACCTCACTTTGGGTCTTTTCACCCCCGTTAATATATTCTTCTACTTACATATATACAATACCAACCTATTAAGGACCTTCCTCCCTTCCTTTCTCTTCCCTTTATACCTCCTTTTTAATTTACTTGTCTCTGCTACTGAGGTTTTTCCTTCTCACACAGAAGCCCAATCATCTGTATCAAGGATCCACATATGACGGAGAAAATGTGACACTTGGCTTTCTGGGCCTAGGTTACCTCTCTTAGCATAATCCTTTCCAAATCCATCCATTTTCCTGAAAATTTCAGAACTTCATTTTTCTTTACCACTGAGTAGAACTCCATTGTATAAATGTGCCACATCTTCCTTATCCACTCATCAGTTGAGGGACATCTAGGCTGGTACCATTTCCCTGCTATTATGAATTGAGCAGCCATAAACATGCTTGAGCATGAACTTCTAAGGAAATGGGATGAGTCCTAAGGATATATGCCTAGGAGTGCTATAGATGGGTCATATGGTAGATCAATTTTTAGCTGTTTTAGGAACCTCCACACTGATTTCCACAATGGCTGGACCAGATTGCATTCCCACCAGCAGTATAGGAGGGTTCCTCTTCTTGTACATCCCTGCCAGCATTTATGATCATTTGTTTTCATAATGGTAGCCAATCAGACAGGAGTGAGATGGAAGCTCAATGTAGTATTAATCTGCATTTCCCTGATGATTAGAGATGTAGAACATTTTTTTAGATGCTCATATTCCATCTGAATTTCTTCTTTTGAGAACTCTCTATTTAGCTCCATAGCCCATTTTTAATTGGCTTGTTTGACTTATTATTTAACTTGTTGAGTTCTTTGCATATCCTAGATATTAATCCTCTATCAAATATATAGCTGGCAAAGATTGTGTCCCATTCTGTACATTGCTTCTTTGTTTTATTCACAGTGTCCTTTGCAGTACAAAATCTTTGTAATTTCATGAGGTCCCAGTGGTTAATCTGTGGTTTTATTGCCTGAGCTACTGGAGGTATATTCAGAAAGTCTTTGGCATGACCAATATGTTCAAGGGTTTCCCCTACATTTTCCTCTAGCAATTTCAGAGTTTCAGGTCTGATGTTAAGGTCTTTAGTCCATTTGGATTTAATTCTTGTGCATGGAGAGAGAACAATCTTTTTTCATCCTTCTACAGACACATATCCAGTTTTCCCAGCACCATTTGCTGAAGAGGCTGTCTTTTCTCCAGTGAGCATTTTTATCGAGTATCAGGTGGCTATAGCTACCTGGACTTATATTTGTGTCCCCTATTCTGTTCCATTGATCTACATGTCTGCTTTTGTGCCAGTAGCATTCTGTTTTTGTTACTATGGCTCTGTAGTATAGGTTAAAATCAGGTATGGTGACACCTTCTGCCTTACTTTCTTGCTCAGTATTTGAGATATTCGAGGATTTTTGTGATTCCAAATGAATTTTTGGATTGTTTTTTCTATTTCCATGAAGAATGCCTTTGGAATTTTGATGAGGATTGCATTAAATGTGTAGATTGCTTTTTGTAAGATTTCCATTTTCACAATATTGATTCTTCTGATCCAGAAACAAGGCAAGTTTTTCCATTTTCTAGTGTCTTCTGCAATTTCTCCCTTGAGTGTTTTGTAGATTTCATTGAAGAGGTCCTTTACTTCCTTGGTTAGGTTTATTACAAGGTATTTTATTTTCTTTGATGCAATTGTGAATGGGAGTGAATCTCTGATTTCATCCTCTGGGTATTTGTTGTTAGCATATGGGAATGCTACTGATTTCTGTGTATTTATTTAGTATCCTGCTACATGGCTGTAGGTGTTTATCTGCTCTAACAGTTTGCTGGTAGAGTCTTTAGGGTCCTTTATATATAGAATCATGTCTTCTGCATATAATGATAACTTGTTTTCTTCCTTTCCAATTTGTATCCCTTTTATGTGGGTCTCTTGCCTTATTGCTATGGCTAACACTTCCAGTACGATATTAAATAAAACTAGGGACAGTGTAAACCCTTGTCTTGTTCCAGATTTTAGTTGAAAAGCTTACAGTTGGTCCCCATTTAGTAATATGTTGGCTGTAGATTTGTCATAAATAGCCTTTATTATATTGAGATATGTTCCTTCTATTCCCAGTCTCTGTAGGACTTTTATCATGAAGGTGTGTTGGATTAGTCAAACGCTTTCTCTGCATCTAATAAGATGATCATATGATTTTTGTCCTTCAGTTCATTTATATAATGTATTACATTTATCGATTTGCATATGTCGAACCATCCCTGCATCTCTGGGATAAAGCCTATTTGGTCAGGGTGAATGATCTTTCTGATATATTCTTGTATTCTGTTTGCCAATATTTTGTTGAGAGTTTTTGCATCTATGTTCATGAGGAAGATTGGTCTATAATTTTCTCTTTTTTGTTCTATCTTTGCCTGGTTTTGGTATCAGGGTGATGATGGCTTCATAGAAGGAATTTGGTATGATTCCTTCTTTTTTCTATTTAAAGAAAAAGCTTTAGAAGCAATGGTGTTAGTTCTTTCCTGAAGGTATGGTAAAATTCATCTGGGCCTGGATATTTTTTAGGTGGGACAGTTTTGATAACTGCTTCGATCTCCATGGTTGTTATAGGTCTATTTAAGTGATTAATCTCATCTTGATTTAATTTAGGTAGGTCATATAAATCAAGGAACTCATCAATTTATTTCATATTCTCATACTTGGTGGAATATATGCTTTTATAGTATGCCCCTATGATTTTTTGAATTGCTCTGTCATCTGTTGTGATGTTACCTTTTTCATCGCTAATTTTATTAATTTGTGTCTCTTCTCTCTTTCTTTTGTTCAGATTTGTTAAGTGTTTATCAATCTTGTTTATCCTTTCAAAGAACCAACTCTTTGTTTCATTAATTTTTTGATTATTTTTTATTGTTATTGTTTCTATTTCATTAATTTCTGCCCTAATCTTTATTATTTCTTCCAATCATCTGATTTTTGGTTTGCCTTGTTCTTCTTTTTCCAAGGCCTTAAGGTGAAGCATTAGGTCATTTACTTGCAACCTTTATAATTTCTTAATATAGACTCTTAAAACTATAAATTTTCCTATTAGGACTGCCTTCATTGTGTCCCAGAGATTTTGTATCTTGTTTTCTGATTATCGTTTGACTATACATTTTTTGATTTCCTTATTGATTTCTTCATTAACTCATTCATCATTTAGTAGTGTGTTCTTTAATTTCCATGATTTTGTGTATGCTCTATAGCCTTTCTTGCTATTGATTTATAGTTTGATTCTATTGTGGTCAGATAGAATGCAAGGAATTATTTCAGTTTTCCTGTATTTGTTAAGATTTGCTTTGTGTCCTAATATATGGTCTATTTTATTTTAGAGAATGTTCCATGTGCTGCTGAAAAGAATGTATATTCTGCAGCATTTGGATGAAATGTCCTGTATATATCTGTTAGGTCCATTCCTTCTATGACCTCATTTAGTCCAGATGCCTCTCTGTTTATTTTCTTCTGGGATGACCTGTCAATTGATGAGAACGGGGTGTTGAAGTCACCCACTACCACTGTGTTTGGTGTTATCTGTGACCTTTGTTCTAATAACATTTGTTTGATGAATTTGGGGGCCCCTGTGTTTGGTGCATATATGTTTAGGATTGTAATGTCCTCCTGTTGGAGTGTGCTCTTAATCAATATAAAGTGACCTTCCTCGTGTTTCTTAGATAATGTTGGACTGAAGTCTACCTTGTCAGATATTAGGATATCAACCCCTACTTGTTTTATAGGTCCATTTGCTTGAAACACCGTTTTCCAACCTTTCACCCTAAGATAGTGTCCATCCTTTGTAGAAAGTTGCATTTCTTGGAGGCAAAAAATTGAAGAATCCTGCTTTTTAACCCATTCTGCAAACTTATGACTTTTGGCTGAGTCATTGAGGCCATGATATTAAGCGATAATATTGAAAGGTGTGTATGTATTTTTGCCCTTTTTTGTAGTTCTTCTGGTTTTACCTTTGCTCTCTTTTGTTAACTAGTATTTGAGTATTGTTTGTTTTTTCCCAGTTCCTTATATGTGTGCTTTTCTTTTTCTTTAGTATGGAGGATTCTTTCAAGTACTTTCTGTAGAGCTGGTTTTGTCTTTAAATACTCCTTTAGCTTGCTTTTGTTGTGGAATGTCCTTATTTCTCAGTCTATTTGAATGGATAGTTTTGCAGGACAAAATAACCTTGGTTGACACTTGTTATCTTTCAGAACTTGGAATACATCACTCCACACCCTTCTGGTTTTTAAAGTTTGTGTTGAGTAATCTGCTGTAATCCTTATAGCCTTGCCTTTGTAGGTAACTTGATTTTTCTCTCTGACTGCTTTCAATATTTTTTTCTTTGGTTTGTATGATAGTTTGATTATAATATGGCGAGGAGAAGTTCTTTCCACGTTTTGTCTGGCTGGTGTTTGAAAGGATTCCTGTATCTGCATTGGTACCTCTTTCCCAATTTGGGAGAAGTTTTCTTGTATGATTTTGTTGAAGACACCTACTATGCCTTTGGAGTGAAATTCTTCTCCTTCTACTATGCCCTGGATTCTTATGTTTGATCTTTTCATAGTGTCCCAAGTATCTTGAAATTCCCACTCACACTTTTCTATTAGTTTGTCTTTCTCTTTGTTGGACTGTATTAGATCTGCCACCTGGTCTTCTAGCTTAGATATTCTGTCCTCCCCTTCATCCAGTCTACTGGTGAGATTTTCTATAGAGCTTTTTTTATTTCATTAACTGTGTTGCTTATTGCTAGTAATTCTGACTGTTTTTTCTTTATTATTTCTATTTCCTTATTTATATCTAGTATTGACCTCTTTATTTAATTAAATTGGTGTCCTGTGTTTTCTTTGATTCCTTTGATTTCCTCTTTCATTCCTTTGATTTCTTCTTGGACTTCTTTGAACATATTGATAATCATTCTTTTGAAATCTTTCTCAGGCATTTCCTCTAACTTGTTCTCACTAGAGGGCATTTCTGATGCATTAATACTTTTTGGCAGATTTATGTTGTCTTGATTTTTGGTGTTTCTTGTGTTATAATGTATATATTTTTGCATCCTGGATTATTTAATGATTGGATATTCTAGTTAGCTGGGCATTATTAGATGTATCAGACAATCTGATGTTATATAACTTCAGGGTAGGAGCTTAAGGTGTTAGGTGTGGCTGTCAAGATTCTTAAGAGTATCTACAAAGTGACCCTAGGTGTTGGGTTTGCCTGTTATGAGAGTATTCAAGTAGGCTGAGTGGAACAAAATACAGGCAGATTCTAAAATTTAACTAAACAATGTACACTTCCAAGGAAAAAGTGCTCAGAGTATTTATCCAAGGGTAGGTATTATGACAACCAGATCCTCTAACTGTCCATTAGGGTGTGTGGTGCTCCACCCACACCCTTAATCCTGACAACAAGGAGGTTAATATTTCTCATCTGTTGAGGGTTCCAAGTCAGTATATGACCAGGTGACACCCTTCCCTGGTGTAATCCCAGTTGCCTCTGCTCCTGTTTGGGTCCTATTGTTGGTTCAAGTAGGTGTGGCCGGGTCCCTGGACCACTGCTCTGTTCACTGGAGCTGGGCACCGGCAGTGGAGGAGGGGAGGCTGCTGATGCTGCTGTACTTCTCTTGCTGATCCACATGTTCTTCTACCCTGTGATCTGCTCCTCCATTGTTCACTGCCGTTCTCCCTTCACGTTTCTTGAGTTTGCAGAGACTCACCTGGCTTTTCCTACAGCTCAAGCTGAGCCTAGTGGCTTTCTGGCAAGCAACCACTGCAGCTGCATTTGGTGGACCTGCCCGAGCTGCTTCTGCAGGCCCATGCAGGCTCTGGATGCTCTGGACCTCTCCTACTTCTCCACTGCTGCTTCAATTTCCTATACACCTCACTTTTTAGTAAAAGTGTGCATTTTGCTTAGTTTTTTTGGTGTTTGTTTGTTTGTTTGTTTGTTTGTTTGTTTTGGCTTTTTTCCCCCCTAGGCTGCTTTGGCATGGTACCTATGCCACCATCTTAACTGGAAGTCCCCAATAAAAATATTTTTAATAGCTGGGAAAAAAATCAGCAATCACATTATAGGAAAAAAAGTTTAGGGGCTGGAGAGGTGGCGTAAGAGTTAAGTCACTTGCTTGCAAAGCTGAGGGAACCATGTTTGAATCCCTAGTACCAACATAAAGCCAAATGCACAAGGTGGTACATGCATATGAAGTTTGTTTTCAGTGGCTAGAGGGTCTCATATTCTTTCTCTCTCCCTCCCTCCCTCTCTCCCCCCCCTCTCTGCCTATTCATTTCTTTTTCTCAAATAAATAAAATAAATTGTAAAAGTGTAAGTTCTAGAAAATGCATGGAAAGTTCTGGATTCCTCAAACACAGAAAACAGGAGAATACTATCCCAATGGGGGCTGGAGAGATGGCTCAGCAGTTAAAGGTGCTTGCTTGCAAAGTCTGCCAGTCTGGTTTCAATTCCCCAATGCACACATAAAACTAGATCCACAAAATATTACTTGCGGCTAGAGTATGTTTGCAGGTATAAGAGTCCCTGGTGCCTGTCTGCTTTTGTCTGCCTCTCTCTCCCTCTCTCTCTCTCTCTGTCTTACACACACATAAAAAAAAATAAAAACAATGTCTCTAAGCGGTCTAAATTGACTATAATGCTTTTGTCCTGGGCACTAGTAGTTTTAAGAGAAGCTTAGGTTTGAAATGACAGGCCTATTTGCTTCCCTCCAATATGTTATTGTTGAGATTATTTCTTGATACTAGAAGAGCACCTGTTTTGTGTTGTAGATAAATATGCAACTTTCCACCATTTATATTTCAAAGATATGCAAGTGTGCATGAATAAACCTGGTTCCCTTTACTTTCCCTTTTAAGCGTCAAGAAATTCAGCTGGTGATTCCTTTGTATTTTATTATATAAGGGAGAGTGATACTTATTGTAGGAAGAGAACTGAAATCAGAAATTCATTGAGATGTAAATATAAATGTTAATAATTTTAAAGTAATTTTTCTAATTGAAGTAAATTAAAGTAATTTTACATATAAGTAAAAAATTTTCTTAGTGAAGCCCACAACAATGCATAAGGTTACCATTAGGTGGATTTAACTTGTACTTCCAGAAGAAACCCCACACGATAAAAGGGCATACAAGCGCTGCTTGTTGTGTAATTTTTATAGCCTAACTTACTTTCTGGTATATAAATCAAAAGAACTCACCACAACTATTCATCTTTGAAATAATTTAACTATGTTTCAAATGATATGCTGGTCCTTGAGATATTACTTTATTTAAAAAAAAAAAAAAGAGGCTGGTGGTATCACCATACCTGATTTTAACCTATACTACAGAGCCATAGTAACAAAAACAGCATGGTACTGGCACAAAAACAGACATGTAGATCAGTGGAACAAAATAGAGGACCCAGATGTAAGCCCAAGTAGCTATAGCCACCTGATATTCGATAAAAATGCCAAAAATACTCATTGGAGAAGAGACAGCCTCTTCAGCAAATGGTGTTTTGAAAACTGGATAAATATCTGCAGAAGGATGAAAATAGATTCTTCTCTCTCGCCATGCACAAGAATTAAGTCCAAATGGATTAAAGACCTTAACATCAGACCGGAAACTTTGAAACTGCTAGAGGAAAAAGTAGGGGAAACCCTTCAACATATTGGTCTTGGCAAAGACTTTCTGAATACAACCCCAATTGCTCAGGCAATAAAAACACAGATTAACCACTGGGACCTAATGAAATTACAAAGATTTTGCACCGCAAAGGACACAGTGAAAAAAGCAAAGAGGCAACCTACAGAATGGGAAAAAATCTTCGCCAGCTATATATCTCATAGAGGATTAATATCTAGGATATACAAAGAACTCAAAAAGTTAACTAATAAGGAATCAAACAAGCCAATCAAAAAATGGGCTAAGGAGCTAAATAGAGAGTTCTCAAAGGAAGAAATACGAATGGCATATAAGCACCTAAAAAAATGTTCTACGTCACTATTCATCAGGGAAATGCAGATTAAAACTACATTGAGATTCCATCTCACTCCTGTCAGATTGGCCACCATCATGAAAACAAATGATCATAAATGTTGGCGGGGATGTGGAAAAAAAGGAACCCTTCTGCACTGCTGGTGGGAATGCAATCTGGTCCAGCCATTGTGGAAAACAGTGTGGAGGTTCCTAAAGCAGCTAGAGATTGATCTACCATATGACCCAGCTATAGCACTCCTAGGCATATATCCAAAGGACTCATCTCATTTCCTTAGAAGTACATGCTCAACCATGTTTATTGCTGCTCAATTTATAATAGCTGGGAAATGGAACCAGCCTAGATGTCCCTCAATAGATGAGTGGATAATGAAGATGTGGTACATTTATACAATGAAGTTCTACTCAGCGGTAAAGAAAAATGAAGTTATGAAATTTGCAGAAAAATGGATGGACCTGGAAAGTATTATTCTAAGTCAGGTAACCCAGGCCCAGAAAGCCAAGTGCCACATGTTCTCCCTCATATGGGGATCCTAGCTACAGATGACTGGGCTTCTGTGTGAGAATGAAAATACTTAGTAGCAGAGGCCAGTAAGTTGAAAAGGAGACATAAAGGGTGGAGAAAGGAAGGGAGGAGGATACTTAATAGGTTGATATTGTATATATGTAATTACAATGATTGTAATGGGGAGGTAATATGATTGAGAATGGAATTTCAAACGGGAAAGTGTGGGGGTGGGGAGGGAGAGAATTACCATGGGATATATTTTATAATCATGGAAAATGTTAATAAAAATTTAAAAAAAAATTTAGAATGGTTGTCAGAGCAAGAAACCATCCTGGAACTGCTTTATTCACTTTTGTAATTTAAGCTTGATATATATTTTCAAGGAGAGAGACAAGGATGAAGAGAGAGAGAGAGAATATGGGAACCCAAAGCCCTCTTGCCCCTGTAAACCAAAGCCAGATGCATCTACTACTTGGTACATCTGGATTTATATGGTTACTGGCAAATGTAACCTGAACCCACAGGCTTTGTAAGCAAGTGCCTTTAACCACTGAGTCATTGCTCCAGTCCACAGCTTTTGATATTTCTTAGACAATTTTTTATTATTTGATCACATTAAAAATTTTACAGATTCATAAGCAAAAGATATGACTTGTCTCTATTTTATTTTGAAGATTTTAATTGTATATTCAAAACTATGACAAAAACTGCCATCAACTCTCTTGTCTGACTGACCACTAGTGAATCTCCAAGTTCTGCTGAGTTTCCTAAGTTAAGGAGAGAACCTAATAAGCCCTAATTCTTTCTTCTTTTCTTTTTTAAGGCAAGGCCAACAGATGGACCTTTTATGAAAGAGAATTGGCATGCCAGGGCCTCCAGCCACTGTAATTCAATTCCAGATACTTGTGCCACCTTATGTGTCTGGCTTACATGGGATCTGGGATCACAAACATGGGTCCTTAGACTTTTCAGTGCCTTAACTGATAAGCCATCTCTCCAGCCCATTACCCCTACTTCTCATATGGGCTCTTTATTCCATCCTGTCTTCTTCCACATGGCAGGAGCTCTTTGTACTTTCTTTTCTTTTTGCTCTGTACAATATTTCTAGGCCCACTACATGGGCTCTCTGCCACTTGGGTGTATCCATTTTCCTTCCCTTGGTTTTGTACTTCCCTAAATAAATATAATAACTGAATTATTTTATCCAAGTCTTTGTTTAGAAATAGACACAAACCTAGGGTTTGGGGTTCAATAAATTCCTGAGCTCCTAACACCTCATTTTATATTGGCAACTCTGGTGGAAGAGTAGGAAAGTTGAGAAGGAAAGTTATGGTATTAATCATAGATATATGGGAATATATTATATTATAGTATACGCACACACACATATATGGCATGTTTTCCAGCTGTGAGCATGACTCATGGTATTGGCACTACTTCTTTCCAGTCAAGAAATTGCCAATACAGCCTGAGATTATGGGAAACTAGCTTGCTTTCTCTTCCTGCTGGAGGTTAAGATCACTATCTCTGACTAAACTGAAGGGAACAGCTACAGCTGTCAGGCAGGCAGGCAGAACCTGTCTTCTGTCTAGAGACTGTGCTATACACCCCTCCTCCACATGCACGCACTAAAACAGTGCTGGGCAGGGTTCTGTGGTGGTGGTCCACAGGGCAGGCACCTTGAGTGGGCTGCACTCAGTCTGCATTGTTGAAACCCTTAATTGGACAGGATAAGCTCCTTTCTGTCCCCAGATCCAACTGCTGCACCAGCAGCTGATGTTTGGCAGAATGGGCCAGAAAATATAACTCGCGTGTTTCCACAGGGGCACCAGAGATGACTCAGTGAAGGTTGAGGACCAGGACTGTCCAATGTCCCTGGGGGCTCCAGTCTTAAGTTCTTCTGGCTCTTGCATCAGGTGCTGTGCTTGGCTTCTCTGAGCCCTAGCACCTTTGCCTGCAGGCATGGTCTTGTGGCTATTGAAAAAACTTGCATTTTTTATTCTTTTTTCTTTCCTGCTGATTTAGGTTATTGCCTTCTCGGTACTAAGGGAACCTAAAGTAGGGACATATGACCAGACCCCAGCAGGGAGGTGCAGAGGTGTAGCAGGGAAGGCTCCAACATGGCACCTAGGCACCACATTTAAAAAGAAGAAAAAAAACATGGCTTTTAAATTGAGAATTTATTCTCTTGGATATAACAAGGGAGAAGACCACATTCAATTTGAAATACTGTATTGTTGCCTAAGATTCTTGTTTTCCTGTTGAGAATAGATGTAAAACGAATAAGGATAGTGAACAAGTAGGCTTAGTTTAATCACACAGAGCTGAGGGGTCAAGCGAAGTCAATTCAATGAGAAGGAAATAAAGTCATCCCTCACCGGTGAAGGTCCTCACCCTCAGACCCAGAGCTCTGCTGAACAGCACTCCACCTCCTGCGGAACCTTCAAGCAGCACGCCCAGGAACATGCTGCGTCCTTCATGTGTGTCAGCCACACAACCTCGGGGGTTAAGATAACACCTAACACGGGTTTTTAAGTTTTATTTATTTATTTATTTTTGCAGTTAGGTGTGGCCGTATAACTAAATTTAAGTCAATGATATGTGAGACCCTGAGGTGTCTAAAACTTGTAAACATCCTTCACCTGTCCTGCCCCATTCTTTCCTAACTGTCACCAAGGCACATGTTCATGATGATGGAAACAAAAGAAAGAAAGGGTTATGTTTCTCAGTGACTTGGTATGGGAGACCACCTGCCAATTGGGAGTATCAAATCTGGGATACATGTGAGCATGGAAAACAATATGGCTCTCTAGCAGGCAGTGTTTTTCCTTTGAAATATCCAAACATGCTCTTTTGTGAACAGCAGATAGCATCACCTTGACTACTACACCTGCTGCAGGTCCCTTGACATCTTCACAATAGACTTCATACAATCCTCCAGAAGGCCAGGTCCAGAGTGGAGCTCCTTTCTTGATCCCACTGCTAGTATATTCCATTCCCTTTATTCCATGACCCTGAGGTACGGCTGAGGTCATCATCACTCCTAGAGGAATCCATCTTTATAATGTGCACATTATGTGTTCCAGCACCTCATGATGTCCACTTTCTAAACCACTGTTCTGTTACCTTCTCATTGATGGAACAAAACACCCAACCACAGTTAATGGGAGGAGAGAGTTTATTTCAGCTTACAGTTTTGAGGGGAAGTTTCATTGCAGGGAAAGCATGGCAAAGTAGAGGTTGGCATCACATCTTGTCACATCAGCTGGGAGGTAGCACCAAGAATGAGCAACCTTGTAATCACCCAGTAGGGCTGAGCTAATATAAACCTCCAGGTCCACCCACCAATGGCAAACCCCCTTCAGCAATGATCTACTTCCCAAACTCTCCACTAGCTGGGGATTAAGTATCTTTTCATCACAAATACACAAGGTTATGGGATACATTTCACATTCACACAATCAAAATGATTGACTACATCCTGTGACCCTGCTGTACTTTTGGATTCCTGTACATGTCATCAAATTGTTTGTTCAGGGACCTGGTGCTTTACCTTTCTTGTGTGCTCTACCTAGCACACTTTAGGCCAATCTGTTACCATGATTTTTCACTAGGTGCTGTAGATTGAATAGTATCGTTCCAAAATCTACGAGTTAAAGCCCTGGCCTCCAAAGTGACATATTTCAAGCTGAGGCCATTTGGAAGTAATTCAGGTGACCGAAGGATATGAGGCCTTAGTGGGATTAGTACCTTTATAAATAAATAAGTAAATTGGGACATTAGAGCTCACTCTTTCCATTATGTGAAAGCAGTCAGGAGGCTGCATTTGTAAGCCACAAACCTGTCACCAGGAACCTATCATGCCAGTACATTAACCTTGGACTTCCAATCCCAGGTTGAAAATAAGTCTCTGATGTTTACGTGAACCATTCATGATCAGTTATTACAGCATCCCTAGTCAAGATACTTACAGTCATAATTCTATAGCCTAGCATAGTGCTCAAACTATGTTGAATTATTGATAACATCTCAATTTTATCCCTATTTAATACTTGTAATTTATATTGTAGTACCCTTTCATGCTAAAATTAAGCACACTATAAAATAAAAGGAGATATATACAATATTAAGTAATAATGTTATCATTACTAACTTGGAGGAAGTGCTCTTCGTTTGATTACTATTCTTGAACACTTCCTTTTCTTAGAGAGGCTGTAGTGCTGGCATTTGGCACAGCTTGCCTGACTACTGGGAACTCTAAGTTAATGGACCTTGAATGTGACTTTAACCACAAATTACTTTCCACTCTGGAACAAGATGAGTGACATGTTAGTAGCACATTTGAAGTTGAGGATTTGATTGAGTTAAACTAATTGCTTGAAAAAAAAATGTAGCCATCCATCCTATAGCAAAATAACATCATTGTGGTGACAACAGCCATAATATTTGTGCATTTTAAGCATTTTGGTATCATCTTATTACAAGTGAAAACATCACAAATACAAGATTAGACATCAGCAAAAAAAAATCAAAATAGTGATAATCAGTTAAATCACTCTCAGAAGGGAAACCAGTTTATAGTCTCATTGAGACTGAAAGACAGTCTATAAATAATGCAATGAATTCGAGGCATAGTCAATGTTGAATCCACCCTTGAATAGTTACAACCAGAAACTCAGCCACAGCACAGTGGAGATGCTGTTTCTATGCCAACCACAAGGAAGGGCAGAAAACCTCAAGGGCCACAAGACCCTTGGAAAGGTGCCCAAGGTGGACTTCCTGGCCTGGAAGACTGCAGAAATCAATAGTTAGCTTTTTCATAGACACACAAGACAAAATCTGCCATGGGCTATTTAAGCCAGGGATTCAAAACACACCCCACCTCTAGAATCCAGCATTATAAAAGACAGAACTTTATAAGGTCACTTTCTTCTACAACAAAATTATGAGCCTATAGAGAGAAGTTAAGGAAAAGCTCTTCATGCAGCAATCCCCATGGCTGAGCAAGTGTCACTGCCATAGAGTGCACTGTCCATAGATATACACTCAGCAGAGGAATACCTGGATCTATTTTCAGCTTTCCTGAGAGGGAGAGAGGGAATTTGCACACATTGATGATTACATCTCCCCAGGCCTCAATTGTAACAAAATCATAATTATGCCTCTCCAGACCTCATCTATAACATGATGATGATTATATCTCCCCAAGCCTAATGTTTAACACCATGATGTCATATCTCCTCATGTCTCATCCCTAACACAGTGATGATCATGCCTCCCCAAGCCACATCTCTAACACAATGGCAATGAAGTCATAAAGCCAGGCCTAATGTGTGTGATAATAATGATCATGTTTCCCCAGGGTTCATCTGTAACACAACATGGATCATATCTCCCCAGGACTCACCTGTGAAACAATGATTATCATGTCTCCCCAAGCCACATCTGTAACAAAATGTTGATCACGTCTCCCCATGCCTCATCTGTAACACACGGTTGATCATATCTTCACAGGCCACATCTGTAAGACACAGAAGATTATGTTTCACCAGGCCTCATTGATAAAAATGATGATCATGTCTCCCCAGGCCTCAGCTGTAACACAATGTCGATCAATTTGTCTTCCAAGGCTTTAGCTGTAACACAATGATGACCATGCCTCCTCAGTGATGATCATATCTCCCCATATCATATCATGTCTCCCCAGGACACATCTCTAAAACTTGATTACCATGTCTCCCCAGACCTCATCTGTAACACAGTGACGATCATGTATCCCCTGGCCCCATCTTTATGACAATGATGATCATGTCTCCCCAGGCCTCAACTGTAACACTATGATGATCATGTCTGCTCATGCCTCATCTCTAACAAAATGATGACCAGATCTCCCCATAACTCAACCCTAAAACAATAATGATCATGTCTCCCCAGGCCTCATCTGTAATGCAATGATGATCAAGTCTCCCCAGGCATAATCTGTAACAGTGATGATCATGACTTCTCTAGCCTCATCTATAACACAATGATGAACAATCTCCCCAGGTCTCAACCTTAACTTACTCATAATCAAGTCTCTCCTGGCCTCACCTCTAATATAATGATGATAAAGTATCCCCAGACCTAATTTGTAACACAATGATGATCAAGTCTTCATAAACCTTGTCTGTAGCATAATGATGATAATGTTACCCAGACCTCATCTGCAGCACAGTGATGATCAAATAACCTCCACAGGCCTCATTTGTAAGAAAATGATGAGCAAGTCTCCCCAGACCTCATCTGTAACACAATTATATTCATGTCTCCCCCTGTCTGTTCTCTAAAACACTGATGATGATCATGGATTCTCAGACCTCATCTGTAACACAGTAATGATCATAATCTCTTCAGGCCTCATTTGTAACAAAATGATGAGCAAGTTACCCCAGGCCTGAATTCTAACATAATGATGGTCATGTCTCCCCAGGCCCCATCTCTATCACAATTATGATCAAGTCTCCCCAGACCTCATCTCTAACACATTTAAGATCATGTCTCCCCAGGTCTCATCTGAAACAAAGTGATGATTATGTCTACCATGGCCTCGACTCTAACATAATGATGATCAAGTGATCTCCACAGGCCTCATTTGTAAAACAATGATGATCCTGTCTAACCAGGCCACATCTCTTAACACAATGATGTTCATGACTCCCAAGGCCTCCTCTGTAAAGCAATGATAGTCACGTCTTCCTGGGGTCTCATCTGTAATATAATGATGATCATGTCTCCCCCGACCACATCTGTAACACAATCATGATCAAGTCTCCCCAGACCTCTTATGTGACACATTGATGTTCATTTCTCCCCTGGCCTACTCTTAAAGCATTGATGATCATATCTCCTCAGGAAGCATCTGAAACACAATCATAATCATGACTCTCCAGGTCTTATCTATAACATAATTATGATCATGTCTCTGCAGGTCTCATCTATAACACCATAAAGATCACTCACCAAGGCCTTATGTATTACACAGTGATGATTATGCCACCCCAGGCCTCATTTGTAATATAATGATGATCATGTCTCCTCACGCCTCATCTGTAACACAATAATCAATCTCCCCACGTCTCAACCTTAACATAGTGATGTTCATACCACCACTGGCCTCACCTGTAATACAATGATGAAAAAGTGTTGACAAACCTCATCTATAACACAATGATGATTAACTCAACCCAAGTCTTGTCTGTAACACAAGGATGAACATGTAACCCAGACTGCATCTGCAATTCAGTGATGAATGAAACATCTCCACAAGGCTCCTCTGTAACAACATAATGATTAAGTCTCCCCAGGCCTCATCTCTAACACATTGATGTTCATTTATCCCTGGCCTCTTATCTAAAACATTGATGATTATATGTCCTCAAGCCTCATCTGTAGTACAATGATCAAGTATCCTCAGGACTCATCTGTGATACAATGATGTTCATATGTCTCTTGGCCTCTTCTCTAAGACATTGATGATCATGTCACCTCAGGCCTCATCTGTAGTACAATGATGATCATGTCTCCCCAGGCATCATCTGTAACACAATCATAATCATGACTACTGAAGTCTCATCTGTAAAACAATGATGATCAAGTCTCCTCAGGCCTCATCTGTATTACCCTAATGACCATGTATTCTCTGGCCTCATCTGTAAAGACATGATGGTCATGTCTTCTCAGGCCTCATTTGTAACACGATGATGATCATGGCTTCTGAGGCCTATGTGAAACACAAACGTGGTCATTTCATCTGAAGAGGCCTCATCAATAACCCAAGGATGATCGGGTCTCCCCATGCCTCAACTGTACCACAGTGATGATCATGTCACACAGGCCACATCAGTAAAGTAATGATGACAAAGCTATCTCAACATACCAATTCTGTAACAAAATGATCACCATGTCTCTCCAAGCCAGAAGTGTAACATTGTGAAAATCATGTCTCCTTGGGCCTCATCTGTAACACAATGGTGATAAATACTCCACCGACCTCACCTGTAACACAACAGTGATCAAGTCTTCCCAGGATTGTCTGTAAGGCAATGATGATCATGTTAACCAGACCTTGTCATCAACACAATGACAATGAAGTCATCTCCACATGACTCATCTGTAAGAAAATGATGATCATATTACCCAAGCCTCATCTGCAACACAATGATCATCAAGTCATTTTCCCAGCCTCACCTGTAATGCAATGATGTTGATGTCTCCACTGGCCTCTTCTTTAAAATATTGATAATAATGTCTCTGCAGGTCTCATCTGTACTACAGTGATGATCATGTCTCCCCAGGCCTCCTATGTAACAAAATGATGATTATGTCCCAGTAGGCCTCATCTGAAACACAAAGATGACCATGTCATCTCCCATGTCCTCATCCGTAACCCAATGAATATAATGTCTCCACAGGACTCATATGTAACATAGTGATGACCATGTCCCCCAAGCCACATCTGTAAATAATAATATAGTCATCTCACCATACCACTTTTATAGCACAATGGTGATCAAATATCACCAGGCCTCATCTCTAACACAATAAAGATCATGTCTCCTCAGACTCATTTGTAACCTAATGATGATCAGGAATTCCCAGGTAACACAATGATGATCAAGTCACCCCATGCTTCATCAGTAACACAATGATAACCATGTCTGCAGAGGCCTCATTTGGAACCCAATGATGGTCATGTCTCCCTAATTCTAAATATAACACAGTGATAATCATGTCCCCAGGCAGCATCTATAAAATATTGATGATAAATTTGTGTTACCATACCGCTTCTGTAGCAAAGTGATGATCATGTCTCTCTAGTCTTCAGCTATAACATCGTGAAGATTATGTCTCCCCAGGCCTCATCTGTCATACAGTGATGATATCCCTGGCCTTGTCTGTAGCACAGTGATGATCATGTTACACAGGCCTCATCTGTAACAAAATTATGATCATGTCTCCCCAGGCCTCATCTGTAACACATTGCTGTTCATATCTCCACAGGCTTCTTCTCTAAACTAATGATGACCACAGGGCATGGTGGTGCACTTCTCTAATCCCAATATTCAGGAGGCAAAGGTAGGAGGACTGCTGTGAGTTTGAGGACACCCTGAGGCTACATAGTTAATTCCAGGTCAGCCTGAACCAGATTGAAACCCTAGCTCAAAAAAACTGAAAACAAAACAAAACTCTGATGACCATGTCTCCCCAGACCTTATGTGTTACAAAGTAAAGATAATGACTATCAGATTCTTATCAATGACACAATGATGATCATGTCTCCCCAGTCATCATCTGAGCCCAGTGATCATTATGTCTTCCTCACCCTCATCTTTAACACAGTGATGATAGTGTCCCCCTGGCCACATCTGTAAAGTAATGATGATAAAGTCAACTCACCCTACCATTTTTATGATGATCCTGTCTTCCCAGACCTCATTTCTTACATAGGAAAGATCATGTCTTCCTAGACCTCATTTGTAACACAATTATGATCATGTCTCCCAGGCCTCATCTGTAATACAATGAAGATAAATTCTCCTCAGAACCTCATCTGTAACACAATCATAATCAAGTCTTCCCAGCCCTTGTCTGTATCACAATGATCATAGTACCATGCCTGATCTGCAACACAATGGTGATCAATTCCTCTCCACAGGCCTCATCTGTAACATATTCATCTCTCTCCTGACCTCTACTGTAAAACAGTGATGATGACAGGTATGGTGCACACTCCTTTAATCCCAACTCTCTGGAAGCAGAGGTAGGACTGCTGTGAGTTTGAGGAAACCCTGAGACTACTTAGTTAATTCCAGGTCAGCCTGAACCAGATTGATACTGTACCTAGGGAAAAAAAAAAATGAAAAGAAAAAACAAACAAAATGAAACATCTATGATTAGGTTTCCTAAGACCTCATCTATAACACCATGATGATCATGTCTCCCCAGGCCTCATCTATAACACAGTAATGATCTTCTCTCCCTAGGCCTAATCTGAAACATAAAGATGATTCTATAATCTCCCCATGCCTCGTTGGTAACCCAATGATGATCAAGTCTCCCTAACCCTTGTCTATGACACAATGATGATCATATTGCACAAGCCTCATCTGCAACACAATGATCATCAAGTCATTTTCCCAGCCTCATCTGTAATAAAATGATGATTATGTCTACCCAGGCCTCATCTGTAGCACATTGCTGTTGATGTCTCCCACAGGCCTCTTCTCTAAAACATCGATGATCACAGAGCATGGTGGCAACTCCTTTATTCCTAGCTCTCAGGAGGCAATGGTAGGAGGATTGTGAGCTCTAGTACAACATTAGACTACATAAGTAATTCCAGATCAGCCTGAACCAGATTGAGACCCTACCTCAAAAAAAAAAGAAAGAAAGAAAAGAGAAGAAGAAGAAGAAGAAGAAGAAGAAGAAGAAGAAGAAGAAGAAGAAGAAGAAGAAGAAGAAAGAAAAGAAAGCAAGCTAGGTGTGGTGGCAGACACCTTTAATCCCAGCACTTGGGAGGCAGAGGCAGGAGGATGGCCATGAGTGTAAGGCCATGCTGAGCCTACATAGTGAATTCTAGGTCAGCCTATACTAGAGTGAAATCCTACCCTAAAAAGCAAAAGCAAATAAAACAGAACACTGATGACCATGTCTCCTCAGGCCTAAAGGTAATACAGTGATGATCTTGTCCCCACCGCCAGATCTGTGAAACAATGATGATAAATTTGTGTCATCAATACTATTTCTGTAGCAAAATGATCATGTCTCCCTAGGCCTCATCTGTAACCCAATGATGATCATTTCTCCCCAGGTGTCACCTGTCACACAGTGATGATCATATCCCTCAAGCCACATCCGCAAAATAATAATGATAAATTTGTCTCATCATACCACTTCTGTAACACAATGATGATACTGTCACCCCAGGCCTCATCTGTATACAATGATGATAAAGTCTCCCCAGACTTCATCTATAACACAATAATGATCAAGTCTCCCCAGCCCTTGTCTATAGCATAGTGATGATCATGTTACCCAGGCCTTAGCTGCAACACAATGATGATCAAGTCATCTCCCCAGGCCTCATCTGTAACAAAATGATGATCATGTCTCCACAGGCCTCTTCTCTAAAACACTGATGATCTTGGGATGTGGTGGTGCACTCTTTTAATCCCAGCACTTGAGAGGCAGCAGTAAGAGGATTGCTATGAGTTGGAGGACACCCTGAGACTGCACAGTTAAAAGCAGGTCAGCCTGAACCAGATTGAGGAACTACCTCAAAAAAAGCAAAATAAATAAATAAAACACTAATGATCATTTCTCCTCAGGCTTCATGTGTAGAACAATGATGATCATGTTACCAAGACCTCATCTGCAATACAATGATGATCAAGTCATGTCCACAGGTCTTACCTGTAACAAAATAATGATCAAGTTCCTCCAGACATCATCTGTAACACAGTGATGTTCATGTCTCCCTTGGCCACTTCTCTAAAACACTGATGATCCTATCTCCTCATGTATCAGTAAGACAATCATTATCATGACTACCCAGGTGTCATCTGTAACCCAATGATGATCATGTCTCCTCAGGCCATATCTGTAAAATAAAGTCTTCTCACCATACCACTTTTGTAGCACAATGATCATGTCTCCCAGGCCTCATCTGTAACACAGTGATGATCATGTCCCAAAGGCCTCATCTGGAAAATAATGATGATAAAGTCACTCACCATACTACTTCTGTAGCAAAATGATGATCATGTCTCCCCGGGCCTCATCTGTAACATAGTGTAGATCATGTCTCCTCAGGCCTCATCTGTAACACAGTGATGATCATGTCCCAAAGTCCACATCTGGAAAATAATGATGATAAAGTCACTCACCATACTACTTCTGTAGCAAAATGATGATCATGTCTCTCCAGGCCTCATCTGTAACATAGTGTAGATCATGTCTTCTCAGGCCTCATTTGTAACACAATTATGATCATGTCTCCCCAGCTTTCATATATAATATAACTGGGTTTAATGTCTCTCCAGATCTCATCTGTGACACAATGATGTTCATGACTCCCAAGGCCTCATCTGTGAAAAACATAATGATCATGTCTCTCAGGCCACATCTATAAAATAATGTTGATGAAGTCGTTCCACCCTACCACTTTTGTAGCACAGTGATGATCAGGCCTCCCCAGGCCTCATCTCTAACACAGTGAAGTCATGTCTCCCTAGACTTCATTTATAACACAATGATGATCAAGACTCCACAGATGTCAAATATTAAATATTAAAATATTAAATATTAAAATATTAATATTAAAATATTAAAGTCTTCTCACCATACCATTTCTGTAGCACAATGATGATCATGTCTCCCTAGACCTTATCTGTTGCAAAATGTTGAACACATCTCCCCAGGCCACATCTGTAACAATGTCAAGGTCTTGTCTCCTCAGGTCTCATCTGTAACACAAAGATGATCATGTCCCCCAGGCCACATTTGTAAAATAATGATGAAAAATTCATCTCAACATATCGCTTCTGTAGCAAAATGATGACCATGTCTCCCCAGTCCTCGTTTGTAACACAGTGATGATCATGTCTCCCCAGGCCACATCTGTGGAATTCTTTATGAAAACAGTTCTGAGGTTTTTTTATGTTTCTACTATAGATAAACACAATCCCATGGATTCTGATTTTAATCTGTAGAAGTCCAACTCTTGTTCTCATGAGCCTTTTTGGATGTTATATTAACACAATGTTTACCATGACTCCCCAAGCCTCATGTGTAGAAACATAATGTTCATGTCTCCCTGGCCTCATCCATAACACAATAATGGTCATATCCCTTAGGCCACATCTGTAAAATAATATTTATAAAGTCATCTCACACTACCACTTCTGTAGCACAGTGATGATTACGCCTTCCCAGGCCTCATCTCTAACACAACAAAGATAATGTCACATAAGACCTCATTTATAATACAGTGATGATCAAGACTCCCCAGCCCTTATCAGCAATTCAATGATGCTCATGTCTCCCCAGGACACATCTGTAAAATAATGATATTAACGTCTTTTCATCATACCACTTCAGTAGCACAAAGATGATCATGTCTCTATAGGCCATATATGTTACAAACTGATGAACAAGTCTCCTCAGACCACTTCTGTAACAATGTCAAGGTCTTGTCTCCCCAGGCCTCATCTGTAACACAATGATAATCATGTCCCCCAGGCCACGTTTGTAAAATAATGATAAAAAATTCACCTTACCACATCACTTCTATAGCAAAATAATGACCATGTATCCCCAGGCTTCATTTGTAACACAGTGATGATCATGTCTCCCCAGGCCACATCTGTAATAAAGTGATGATGAAGCTCCCCAGACTTCGTATGTAACACAGTGATCAATATTCCAAGGCTTCATCTGTAACACAGTGATGATAATGTCCCTGGTCCAAATCTATAAAATAATGAAGTCCTCTCACCATACCCCTTGTGTAGCACAACGGTGATCATGTCTCCCATGCCTCCTCTGTAACATAGTGAAGATCTTGTCTCCCCAGCCCTCATCTGTAACTCAGTGATGATCAAGACATCAACTCAGACATCAACTCTAAAACATTGTTGATCATGATTCCCCATGACTCCTCTGTCACACAATGAGTATCATATCTCCCTAGGCCTCATCTGTACCATGATGATGGTCATGTCTCCCAAGGCCTCATCTGTAAAACAATGATGTTCATGTCTCTCCTAGGCCTCATTTCTAACACAAGGATGATAAAGTCTGGCCAGACCTCAATTTTAACCCCTTGATGATTGTGTTTCCCCAGGTCTCATCTGAGACATGATGATGATCATTTCTCCTCAGCCCTCATCTGTACCACAATGCTGATCATATTCCTCGTGTCTCATTGGTAACAAAATAATGGTCATGTCTCTCCAGGCCCCATCTGTAACACAGTGATGAAAAATTCTCCAAGGCCACATCTGTAAAATAATTATAAAAACATCATCTCACCATGCCACATCAGTACCAAAATGATAATCATGTGTCCCCAGGCCTCATTTGTAATACAATGATGATTATATTTCCTCAGGCCTCTATTATAATACAATGACAATAAAGTATTCCTAGCCCTCATCTGTAACACAATGATGACCTAGTCTCATTGGCCTTGTCTGTAGCACAATAATGATCATGTTATCCAGGCCACATCTGTGACACAATGATGATCTGGTCATATCCACAATCCTCATCTGTAACAACAGGATGGTCATGTCTCCCAAGGTATCATCAGTAACATAGTGATGACTATATCTTCCCAGGTCTCATCTGAAAAATGATCATGATCATGTCTCCCAGGCCACATCTGTAACACAGTGATGATCATGTCTCCCAAGGCTTTAACATGATGATGATCATGATTCCACAGGCCTAATCTGTAAAAACATGATATTCATGTCTTTCCATAATTGCCTTATCTATGATAAGATCATGATCATATCTTCCCAGGCCTCATCTGTAACAACATGATGGTCATAACTCCCTAGGGCTCATCTGTAATACATTGATGATCATGTTTCCCCATGCCTCATCCTTAACAACATGATGCCTAGGCCTCATGAGTAACACATTGATGTTCATCACTCCCCTGGGCTCTTCTCTAAAATACTAATGATCATGTGTCCTCAGGAAATGGTGACCATGTCTCATCTGTAACGCAATGATGGTCATATCTCCTCAGTTCTCATCTGTATCACAATAAATATTATTTTCCCCAGACTTCATTTGTAAAACAGTGATGATCATGTATTCCCAGGCTTCTTCTGTAATGCAATGATTTTTACAATGCCTCCCCAGGCCTCAACTATAATATCATGATTGTTATGTCTCCCCAGGACTCACCTGTGACATTATGATTGTCATGTCTCCCCTGCCCTCATCTCTAACACAATGGTCAAGTCTCCACAGACCTCAAGCCTAACACATTGATGATCATGTGTCATCAGGCCTCATCTGTAACATAGTGATGATCATATCTCCCTAGGCCTCATTTGAAACACAAAGATGATCATATCATATGCCAGGCCTCATCTGTAACTGAATAATGAATATGTCTCCCCCGGCCTCATCCCTAACCCAATGATGACCAAGTCTCCTCAGACATCATCTGTATCACTGTAATGATCATGGCTCCCTAGGCCTCATCTGTAAAACATGTTGAACATTTTTTTCCCCAGGCCTCATCTATAACACATTGATGTTCATGTTTCCCCGGGCCTCTTCTCTCAAACATTGATGGTCATGTTACCTCATGCCTAATCTGTTGTATAATGATGGTCATGTCTCCCAGGACTTACCTATAACACAAGCATGATCATTTTCCCCCAGCTTCATCTGTAACACAGTGATGCTCATGACTCCCCAGGCCACATCTTTAACACTATGATGATCTTGTCTCCCCAGGCTTCATCTCTAAGACAATGGTGATCAAACCTCCTCATGCCTCATATCTAACACTTTGATGAACATATATCCTCAGGGCTTATGTTTACCACTTTGATGATCATGTCTCTGCAGGACTCATCTATAACAAGAGGTTGGGCATGTCTCCACAGGCCTCATCTGTAACATGATAATGATTATGTCTCCCTAGTCCTCATCAGTCAAAACATGTTGGTTCTATCTCCCCAGGCCTCATCTGAAACAGTGATGATCATGTACCCTTAGGCATCATCTGAAACACACAGATGATCATATCATATACCAGGCCTCCTCTGTATCTAGGGATGATCATGTTTCCCCAGGCCTCATCTGTAACACATTGATGTTCATGTTTCCCCAGGCCTCATCTATAACACATTGATGATTATGTCTCCTCAGGCCTCATTTTTAACACAATGATGATCATGTTTCCAAAGGCCTCATCTATAGGACAATAATGATCATGACTCCTCAGGTCCTGTCTGTAACACAGTGTTGATCATTTCTCCCCAGGCCTCATCTGTATCACCATAGAGATTATTTGCCCCAAGCCTCACCTGTAACACAGTAATGTTCATGTTTTCCAAGGTTTCTTCTATAACACAATGGTGACCATGTCTCCCCAGGCTTCATCTGTAAAAACATTATGATCATGTCTTTCTAGGCCTTACATGAAAACAAAGATGATCATGTCTCCCCAGGCCTCATCTGTAACAAGATGACAATCATGTCTCCCTAGGCTTTACCTGAAACAAAAAGATTGAAGAGCTAATAGATTTCCCTGACAACTAAAGGGAACTAAAGAGTTAATAGCTACCCATAAAGCTTGTGATCAATAAAGAAGATGGGCACTCTTCCCAGATTGATGTTACTCCCCTTAGCCTAGAGGGCTTTGAAGGACCTGAGACCATTTGAGTATCCTCTCTTATACATTCCTAGCTGAAGAATCCTTTTCTGAACAAGGACACAAACAGTTACAATTTTCTTATCAACTGCACCTAGTACAGTCTGTTTTCCTTAGGGAACTCCTTATAAGCTTCCACCCAAACCTGGCCCAGTGCTTCAGTCTTCATCCTGCAAGAAAGCTGAGGGTCTTTCCTGTTTTCTCTCAATAAGGAGTCTTGTCTGTAGAGATCAAGTCCACAGGGTTCTCTTTTGCTTTTTTCTTACACTTTCCTTATGTTTCTGGTGCTGTGACTCGGATACACTCAAATACACCTCCAGGGCTTTTGAGCTGCATGCCCCCCCCCCACCTCCCTGCCAATGTTTTTCTACCTCAGAAGTAGAAAAACTCACCGTGTGCATGCTTCTGAACTAAACAGCCACCTGTTACCTGAAAACTTCAGTCTTTCCAGCTTGATACCTGGAGCTTCTTCCTTTTCTCCTTTTCACCCTCTCCCACTGGACTTTTGAACTCCAGCCTTAGACGTCTCTCTCCATGTGATCCACTGCATCCACACCTTTATCAAATTACAACTTCATGACAAGGTATTCGTTCTTGTTCTGTGGCAGAGATGCTCCATCTCAGACCTTAGAAACTCTGGGAGTTTCTCACTTTTCTGTCCATGGACAACTGGAGACTCAGGGAGCTTCCCACTGTCATTCCACTAGACACCCCACGCTTTATGAGTATGAGGGTGCTCCCACATAAACCTTGGTTTTGTTTGTCCTCCCTAAACCTAGGAGACATCCCTGGGGTGGGACTGGTCACTCTAGTCCTTGTACTCCAAAATGGGGTCTAAATTATGTGTTCCCAAAAATACACTCCATTGACATATCTCAAGGCTAATTTAAAGGAGCTTGAAATTTCTGAGCTCCTGCCTGCCAAATTACTCCAAATCACTATTCAAATTAGGCCACAATATTCCTTAGATAATGGCCACCACTGGCATAAGTTTAGGACTTTTGATTTTAATATTCTTATTGATACTGATAACTTCAGTATCAATGGAAAGTGGTCTGAAGTTCCTTACTTTCAGGGCTTCTTTGTTCTCAGTTCCAAATCTTCCCTTTGTACTTCTTGTTCTACCTACCAAGTTCTCCTCTGTCACCAAAAACCCTCTAAAATCCTGCTCCTTCTAAAACTCTAACTCTCACATACAGTTCTGCCATCTGGCTATGGCTTTCCAAGGTCTCTCATTTCAAATTCAAGTCATCTCACTAAATCAAATACACACTCCACTCTCTTAAGCTCCTGTCTTTACTGCACATATTTAACTTCTTCTACATGTAGATATGTAATTTTTCTCACCTTGCTAAAAGTTAAAGTCATTAAACCCCTTCTAGGGTTTTTCTGTTCTTTTCCCTTTCCCCCTTCTTTTCATTACAAGCCACCTCCCCAAACAAAGTCAAAATTCAAACCACTGGCTGTTGCCCTGTTAAGATTAACTCCTCACTGATTTATTTTTTTTCCCTAGGTGATCGTTTTTTATCAATTTATTATTTTTTTTCATAATTACTTTTGCACTCAGTGAATGCAGTCAAGTTGTTAGGCTCATCCATGTCCTACCCCCTCCCCCCAGCCGCTCCTTGTTGAGGTAGATGGGTCATGCATTGTGGAGTTAGCCCACAGTTATGGGTAAGAGAAATGTCTCTGTATATCATGACCCAATGTGTGGTTCTGACATTCTTTCCACACACTCTTCCACACGATTTCCCTGAGCCATGTTGGGTTCACTTTTTGTCTGCTTCAGTGATGAGGTATTGGGGAGCCTTTGTGTCTCTGAGTATCTGATTTAGTAGGAGTTAAATTTTTCTATGTGTTGATCTCCTTCACCCTTGTTCTGGTACCTGTTTCAACAAGAAAACAGCACCCTTGTTTGTTTTGCCAATTATTCTTAGTTTCAGCTGGAGCCTTTTGATGGGGTGGTTTTCTCCTTAGGATGTTTGTCTATCTGAAAAAAGAGAAGCAGATTCTCCAATGGAGACTAAGTTAGCACCAGGCAAATGGAATAACCCTTATGTTTTTATAGAGAATTTAACAGGTGTAGGCCCTCCTGTAGCCCACAATTGGTGGTGGCTTGCTAATGGAGAGCAGGCTCATGTTTGGATATGGTTCTGACTTGTTTCCCAGCTCCAGCTATGAGTCACATTCCACTGAGCAGATCAGTTAGCCATATCAATAGCAGTTGGTTTCCCACCATGGCTGTGCACCACTATTGCATTTGTGTGAGCATCACCACAGTTTATTTGCTGATAAGTAGGTTAGACCAAGAGTTGCTTGGACAGAAATTGGTCATTTTCTCCTATTCATGCATGTAGCACCTTCTGACACTAGACACACTGACTGTCTGGGGATTGACCCTCTTCCAGATTCCAGCCATGTCATTCCATTTTACGTGTCAACCACATATGGTGTCTTCAGCAGTAGGGTCTTACCACTAACCTTTGGTGGGTCATCAAGTACTCTGACAAAATCTGTCTTTCTTTTAGGAAAACTTGTAGGTCTCTCTGATCACAAGCTCATTGTGTGGGCTGGAGAGATGGCATAGTGGTTAAGCACTTGCCTGTAAAGCCTATGGACCCCGGTTCGAAGCTCGATTCCCCAGGACCCACGTTAGCCAGATGCAGAACGGGTGCACGCATCTGGAGTTCGTTTGCAGTGGCTGGTAGCCCTGGTGCACCCATTCTCTCTCTTGCTCTATATCTGCCTCTTTCTCTCTCTGTCACTCTCAAATGAATAAATAAAAAATATTTAAAAAAAAAAAAAAGCTCATTGTGAATGATAGACACATGCTGGTGCTGGGAGTTACAGGTCAGTTCCCTCTAAGAGAAGAAAGAAAAAGATAACTAATATAAGCAAGAGAGAGAGAGAGAGAGAGAGAGAGAGAGAGAGAGAGAGAAGTTGTAGAAGATTAAGGTCAGTCTTCATTGTATCCTCTTCAGTGCCTGCTGGCTCAGCTGTTAATTCTAATGGCCTGGTGAAGGATCAGCCATTTGGTCTGCCTTTTAGGATGTATAATTTTATGGTACCATTGCCTTTTGGGTCTAGATTTGTGTCTCCCACTCCCTTCCTTGCTCTTCCTTCCCTCCCTACCCACCCTATTGTCTAGTCCTCGAGATGCTTGCTGGGTATGTTGGCATCTTGGGCAGATTCAGGTTAGGTGCTTTAGATGAGTGAGACTATGCAGTGATTATATTTCTGTGACTGGGTACGTTCACCATTTTTCCTCAAATTTCATTGTGTCATTTTTTTCTTACTGCTGTACAGAAATCCATTGTGTAGATATACCACATATTAGTTATCCATTCTTCTACTGATGGACATCTGGGTTGATTCTAGCTCTTAACTATTACAAGTTGAGCTGCTACAAACATGGTTGAGCAAATCTCTCTGGACTGAGGTTTAAAGGTTTTAGGGTACATGCCCAGAAAGGGAGTAACTGGGTCTGTTGATAACTCTATAGTCAGCTTTTTTAGTCTCCATATTTCTTTCCAAAGTGATTGTATCATCTTACATTCCCACCAACAGTGGATGAGGGTTTCTATTTCTCCACATTCTTTCCAGCATTTATTTTCATTTGATATTTTGATGTTTGCTATCTTTACTGGGGTAAGATGGAATCTCATAGCTGTTTGAATTTGCATTTCCCTGATGATTAGGGGTGATGAACATTTTCTTAAGTGTGTACTTGCCATTTGTATATCTTCCTCTGTGAACTGCCTGTCCAGCTCTTTGCCCCATTTTGTGAATGGGTTGTTTGACTTTTTGTTGTTTAGGGTTTTTAATTACTTGTAGATCGTAGAGATTAGGCCTCTGTCAGTTGGATAATCTGCAAATATTTTCTCCCATTCTGTGGGAAATCTATTGGCTTTGTTTATTGTGTGCTTATCTGTAAAGAAACTCTTCAGCTTCATGTGATCCCATTGGTTGAGTCTAAGATCGTGTGCTACTGGGGTTTTGTGCTACTGGGTTTCCATGACATAGGAATGGAAGTCCTTTTCCATTCTATATCATGGAAAGCTTCGGCATTCCTCACCAATTGAAAATACAACTAAAATCGTTTTTTAATTTATTTTGTTTATTTTATTTATTTATTTGAGAGCAACAGACACAGAGAGAGAAAGAGGCAGAGAGAATGGGTGCGCCAGGGCTTCCAGCCACTGCAAACTTACTCCAGACGTGTGTGACCCCTTGTGCATCTGGATAACGTGGGTCCTGGGGAATTGAGCCTTGAACCAGGGTCCTTAGGCTTCACAGGCAAGCGCTTAACCACTAAGCCATCTCTCCAGCCCTATAACTAAAATCTTAAAAGGTTGTCTCTCCATGTTTCACATTATTGTCTAATGTTGACCAACCATGTCATGTCATGTGTTCTATGTTTCATGTCATCTCTCCTAATAAATGACTAAATTTATGCTTATTAATTGTTCCAATACTTAAGGTCATTAAATGTTCTGATGCTCATATATTTTAAGATGATGTTGCAATTATTAAAAGCTTACAATATATTTAAAATAATTAACCTGTATGTTTTTGACAACATGCATGTTCATGCTTATTATAATAATAGACATATTTATATACAAATTCTAATCTTGCTTCTACAGAAAGAAATGTGTTTTTGGATCAAGAAAGACTTTTAAGGTAAAAAAAAATGTTGTAAGGTATGTTATTAAAAGCATACAAATATACTATAAAAAAGTTATGAGACTTAAACTGAAAGAGTTTTTGGTTGCCTATGATAAAAAGGGTTAACTTAAACATTTTCATTCTTCTTTTTTTTCTCACCTTAATTGTTCATATAGTTCAGACTTTACTCTTTGTAATAACTTGATAAGTTTATTTACATTGTCATGTCTCAAATCAAAATTAAATTAAACTATACCTATATTTCCTACTGTTAAAACTTTGAATACTAAAAATATCTAAATTTTTAACAAAATCAAGATTCATTTTAATGAGTTTATTTGTTTATTTAAACCTCATCTAAATATAACATAAAAATCAAAAATATAAAATCAGTATAACTAACCTTCTGAGTATTAAAAAGAGGTGAGCCTAGGGGTCTACTGAACCAGGAAATGTGAAGACAGACAATCAGAACACAGTCTAATTATAATTAACCATTAAAAAGATAAACCATACAAGCAGAAGTTAGAAAAAAACTGGCATGGTAATATCAAAAGTCTTATGGTAAAAAAGTTTTTGTTGATAGTTATAAGATTAACTGACTAAGGAAGATAAAATGGATAGAAAACTTTAAATGTTAGTAAATATTTGATGAAAAAGATTGTTACAAAGTGGTTACATAGATTGTAAGGTAGAAATATGTAAATGAGTAAAAATTATGTAGCTAAAGATATGAATAAATTTATACAGAAAGTTAAAGACAAGGTTGATTAAATCTTAAAGTACTTGATCAGGTTACAAACTCCTTGATATTAAGAAGACCACTAACCTAAGGCTTATATCAGAATAACAAAGGATGGCCCCAGCAGGTAACACGATGCTATGGTGTTCAGGTGGTAAACTTAAAAGCTAACTGATTCATATTAATCTGGTCAGGATAATGGTTGAAAAAGAGTGGCTTTAAAGTTCTCAACCAAATTTAATATGCTCTTCTGTTTATCATCCTCCTTCTATTTGATAAGATTATTATATCTGGGCTGGAGAGATCACTTAGTGGTTAAGCACTTGCCTGTGAAGCCTAAGGACCCCAGGACTCCCATTAGCCAGATGCACAAGGGGGCTCCGTGCCTGGAGTTCATTTGCAATGGCTGGAGGCCCCAGCATGCCCATTCTCTCTCTCTCTCTCTCTCTCTTTCTCTAATCTCTCTTTCTCCCTTCCTCTCTCCCTCCTTCCCTCTTTCTCTCTGTGTCTGTCACTCATAAAAAAAAATACATAAATGATCAAAAACATTTTAAAATATTTTAAGATTATAACTAAAAGAACAAACAAACAAAAATCCTGAGCCTTAAAATGGTTCCTGTCTTGTTCATGTTGTTTTATTGGGTGTTTTATCACTGAAGCTATTGTCTAAGTCTTATAAAATGTGATTTAACCATTGAAACTTTACTTGTAGGGAAACAAAAAGTAAATAAATAAATAAATAAAATAAAAACTCCTCCTGCCCTAGGAAAGCCTGCAATATACAAACAATATTAATATAGTTTATCTAGGCTTCATATATTCTACCATTCATAAACATTACCTTATATTAAACTTAAAAAATGGTTCTGTGATAAAAGGTAATTGATGAAAAAAATCACTTTATGTCTATCATAATGTCTCTAATGTATGTTAAAAGCAGATTGATTTACCTCAACAACGACCAAGTTTGGCTTCATTCTTAAGCTATGTATACTCAGTCTCAGTCAAAGGTTTACTTAAATAATGGTCTAATTTCTTGTTTTTAAGTTCATTGCTTATAGATATATTAATACTTAAGACATGTTACTTGCTCTAGAAAAATGATCTTAAATGCTGTGTTCTGCTTCCAGTGTTGGGGATTATTGGTAGCCACACAGGTATCTTAACTAATCAAAGATATTACCAAATACAAATGCCAAACTTTATGCTGCCTTACTTGACATGTTAGACCTATACTTTTAGTTATTAAATATTTTAAAAATAAGATGTGTCTACTTCTAAAAACTGTATTCCCTTTGCCTTAGTTATTTACATAGTTCAATCAATTCTCTATAATAAGTTGATAAATTTATTTATAATATCATACCTCATATTATAATAAAAAAGTTAAAGGCCTCTGGCACAAAGTTATGTCTTGTACCGTAATAAACCTTCATGCTCATCCTGTCCCACACTACATAGCATTTTGTATGGACACTGTAGTTTTTGCACTGTTTCAAGGCCATCGTTAGTATTACAGCTTCTGACCAGTACCAAAATTTTCTTATGTTTCTTCTTAACTCCACAACACACCTAGAGATATCTCTCTACTAATTAACCATTTTCTCAGGCTTTGGAAGCGATTCTCCTGTACTCACACAGATGTAAAAATAGACTGATTCTCCACCACATCTCTGGCACAAGTTCTGGAAACTTGAGTTTCCCATATCAATATCAAACTTAACAAGATCAAAATATTTTAACTAGTTTTGTTTATTTTTTTAAACTCAATCTGAATGTGACATAAAAATCAAAACTAAGTCTTTATTTTGTTACATAGTACACCTGTTTACAACAATAGGTTTCTTAAATGTTACAATCATATGTTTTCCTATTGGGTAAGACCTTTACTTATTTGCTATAATTCTATTCTAATAAATAATACTGAGTCTAATTATATAAAATATACTTTATTGTATTATATAACCAGTATAATCCTATAAAACACATTTTCATTATGTTTATAAAATAAGCAACTAATAATAACAAATTAGCAAGACTAATCAAAGTTTTATCCTTTCAGCTTAACATACTTTCATTAGTTCTCCTAAATATAAGGCTTTTTAGTCTTTCAACCAAGCAAGTAAAGACCATAAACCTTCTCCAGTAAAGGCTTAACACACACACACACACACACAAACAACTTTAAACCAAAATTTCAAAATTAGTTAATTTATTAATCTCTATCATATCTGAATTCAAAATAATTTAAGATATTTCAAATATTGCTTCATTAATAATCTCTTATACTTCCTTCCTTATCTAAACTGAATTTTTATATTTCCACAAATTTCAATTAACCTCCCATCCAAGTTAACAATTCTTTCTTCCTTACCCAACTCCTAATTATTATTATTTTTCTACCTTGAATATAATGTCCATGTCACCTGTAAATGTCATGTCACATGCAAGAAAACTCATACATGAATAACCAGATCATAATGGCTAATAGATTTGACATGATCTAGACTTTTTTTTCTAATGGCTCTAATGACTATCACTCTCCTGAAGCACCGTCTCTTTGCCTGTTCATAAGACTGATGAGGGATAATAGCCTACTATATACACAAAATTACAAGATAAAGTTTGACAAATAAAAAACTAAAACTCCCAAAAGTCACACCTGTGGGACTAAGAATTCAATGTGGACTACAATGATTATGGAGAGGTTAATGTTACCAATTCAGAGCCAATGATATTTTGGGCTATATTAGCCTTTTTAATGGCCAATATTATTTCTTTACATGTGACCTGACATTTATCTGTGACCAACTAAGACAGATATCTATTGCTATAAGTTAATAAATCTCACAACTCTACTCCCTTCAAGTTAAACCTATCCTGTCTCTGGCATGTACTTTTTTCACCCTCTCTTTTTGTCCTTGCATATTCAGATGCCTCACAGAATTCCTCCTGGACAGAATACATGCCTTCAGTGCTCAGCAAGTCACTAAATTCTTCATGGCACCTGAATATCAGCCCCTGAACATCCAACTGCCACAGGACTGAGAGATCTACTGCCCACCCCAGCTTAAAACAGTTGGAATACGAGTCTTCATCCCCAACCCCCCCCATGTAGTCCTCACCAAAATGTCCCACTCACTCCCTGTTCTCCCCATTTTATTTTTATTTATTTGAGAATGGCAGGCAGACAGAAAGAGAAAGACGCAGATAGAGAGAAAGAGAGAATTCGCACAACCGAGCCTCCAGCCACTGCAAACAAACTCCAGATGCATGCACCAACTTGTACATCTGGCTTAAATGATCCTGGGGAATTGAGCCTTGAACAAGGATCCTTGGGATTCACAGGCAAACACTTAACTGTTAAGCCATCTCTCCAGCCCCCCAATTTCGTTTATCCTTCCACAGTCTGGACTCAGGTTTTAATAACCTTCCCTGAAAACTAAAGGGAACTAAAGAGTTAATAGCTACCCCTAAAGCCTGTGGGCAAGAGAGAAATTTGGCACCCTTCCCTGACTAATGTACTCCCCTTAGCCTAAATGGCCTTGAAGGACCAGAGACCATCTGAGTACCCTCACTTAGACATACCTGGCTGAAGAAGCCTATTCTGAACAAGGACACAAACAGCTACAATTTTCTTATCAACTGCACCTGGTACAGTCTGTTTTTCTTAGGATCCTCCTTATAAGCTTACACCCCAGCCTGGCCCAGTGTTTCAGCCTTAATCACATGGGAAAGCTAAGGACCCTCATTGTTTTTTCTCTTGCCTGTAGAGATCAAGTCTGATGTTCTCTTTTGCTTTTCTCTTACACATTCCTTTCAAAGATGATCATGTCATACCCCAGCCCTATGTGTTACCCAGTGAGGATTATGTATCCCCAGGCCTCATATCTAATGCATTGTTGATCATGTCTCCCCAGTTCTTCTCTGTAACATCATGATGGTCAATACTCTCCAGACCATATCTATAACACAATGATTATCATGTCTCCCCAGGCCTCTTCCATGAGAACATGATGATCAAGTCTCTCCAAACCACATCTGAAACATATTGATATTCATGTCTCCCATGTCCTCTTCTCTAAAACATTGATGGCCAAATCTTCTCAGGCCTCATTTGTAACCCAATGATAATCATGTTTCCCCAGGCCTTATCTGTAACAATATGCTGGTTATGTCTCCCTAGACCTCATCTGTAACATAGTGATAATAATGTCTCCCTAGCCCTCAGCTTAAATACTAAATGGATAATTTCTTACCCCAGGCCTCATCTGTAACCAAATGCTGATCATGTCTCCCCAGGCCTCATCTGTAACACAATGATGGTCATTTCTGCCCAGGCCACATATGTATCATTGTTCCAATCATGTTCCCAGGCCATACCTGTAAAATGATGATAAAGTCATCTCACCATACCACTTCTGCAGCACAATGATTATCATGCCTCTCTAGGCCTCATCTGTAATACAGCAAAGATCATGTCTTCCCAGGCCTCATTTGTAACACAAGGAAAATCAAGTCTCCCCAGATCTCATCTGCAACCTAATGATGATCATGTTTCCACAGGTCTCATCTGTAGCACAGTGATGTTTATGTACCCTAGGTCAAATCTGTAAAATAATGATATTAAATTCATCTCACCATACCACTTATGCAGCACAATGATGATCCGGTTTCCCTAGGCTTCATCTGTTACACAGTGAAGATCATGTCTCCTCAGGCCTCATTTGTAACACAGTGATAATCACATCTTCTCAGGCTTCATTTGTAGCAAATGATGATCAAATCTCCCCTGGCCTCATCTGTAACACAGTGATGATCTTGTCTCCCTAAGCCTTATCTGTAACACAATGATGATCAGACCATATCTGTAAAATAATGATGGTAAATTGGTCTCACCATACCACGTTTGCAGCACAATGAGCATCATGTTTCCCCAGGCCCCTTATATAACAAGATTTGGGGCATGTATCCACAGGCCTCATTTGTAATATGATGATCATCATGTCTCCCTAGGCCTCATCTGTCCAAACATGTTGGTCATGTCACCACAGGCCTCATCTGTAACACAGTGATGATAATGTCCCTAGCCTCATCTGAAACACAAAGATGATCAAAACCTACACCAAGACTCACCTGTAACCCAATGATAATCATGTCTTCCCAGGCCTCAACTTTAACATGATAATGATCATGTCTCCCCAGGCCTTTTCTGTAACATAATGATGGTTGACTCCCCAGGCCTCATCTGTAAAATGATGATTATCATGTCTCCCCAGGCCTCTTCTGTAACACATTGATATTCACGTCTCCCTGGCCTCTTCCCTGAAACATTGATGACCATGTCTTCTCAGGCCTCATTTTTAACACAATAATCATCATGTCTTTAACACAATGATAATCAAGTCTTCCCAGGCCTTGTCTGTAGCACAATGAAGATCATGTCTCTCAAGGTGTCATCTGTAACGCAATCATGATCATGACTCTCCAGGTCTTGCCTGCAGCACAATGATGATCATATTTCTTTAGACCTTATCTGTATCACAATAAACATCATTTGTCCTAGGTGTCATCTGTAACACAGTGATGATCATGTCTTCCCAGGCTTCTTCTGTAAGACACTGATGACCATGTCTTCACAGGCCTTATCTGCAACATCTTGATTGTCATCTCTCCCTAAGCCTCATTCATAACACAGTGCTGATCATATCCCTTCAGGCCTCATCTGTAATAAAATGACGATCAAGCCTTTCCAGGCCTGAATACTAATATAATGATAATCTTGTCTCCACAGGTTGCTTCTCTAAAACAAGGATGTTCATATCTCCCCAGGCCTAATCTATAACACAATGATGATAAAGTGTCCCCATTCATCATATCTAACACAATGATGATCATGTCTCCCCAGGCCTCATCTGTAACAACATGATGACCATGTCTCCCTAGGACTCATCTGGAAAAACATATTGGTCATGTCTCCTCAATCCTAATCTATAACACGATGATGATCATGTCTCCCCAGGCCTCTTCTGTAACAACATGATGGTGATGTCTCCCTAGGCCTCATCTAAAACACAAAAGTGAACATTTTTTATCCCAGGCCTCATCTGTACCACAATGCTTATCATGTTTACCTAGGCCTTATCTTTAAGACAGTGATGATGCAACTGAAAGCCGAAAGAAACCTTTTCCTTCCATAAGATGCCTTCTAGTCAAATGTTTTGTGCTAGTAATGAGAAGATAACTGCTTCACTAAGGTCCAAGAAATGCTTTCTTTACGTTATAGCAATTTGCAAAAATGTTGATTTCCCACAAAATGACATTTCCTGGATTTAGTGCCACCTAACAAAGAAACACAATGTTCAACAGATGTAAGGTGTCTCCATTTTATTCAAAGCTTGTCATATGATTATTTGTGAGTTTGCTTTGAAAACTCTTTCCCAGAGCACATGTATGCATCATCAATGAACAGATAAAAAGATTAGAGGATAGAGTCCCTAAATACATTGAAATCACCTGTGGTGTGATGTTTATAATGACCTAAACATTAGGACTCTTCAGAACTACAATTAAGTTTTAAAAAATCCAGCTCTCAAAAAGATGTTGAGGGCTGGAGAGATGGCTTAGCAGTGAAGACACTTGTCTGCGAAGCCTAAAGACCCAGGTTTGATTTCACACTACCCATATAAGCCAGATGCCCAGCGTGGCACATGCAAGTGGAGTTCATTTTCAGGGGCTGGAGGCCCTGGTACACTCATTCTATCTGCTTGCCTCTCTCTAATAAGTAAATTTAAAACTATAGTTTCTTATTTTTTAATTTTTATTTATTTATTTATTTGAGAGCGACAGACACAGAGAGAAAGACAGATAGAGGGAGAGAGAGAGAATGGGTGTGCCAGGGCTTCCAGACTCTGCAAACGAACTCCAGACGCGTGCGCCCCCTTGTGCATCTGGCTAACGTGGGACCTGGGGAACCGAGCCTCAAACCGGGGTCCTTAGGCTTCACAGGCAAGCGCTTAACCGCTAAACCATCTCTCCAGCCCTATAGTTTCTTTTTTATTTTAATTTTTTGTTTATTTTTATCTATTTATTTGACAGTGACAGACAGGGAGAGAAACAGGAGAGAGAAAGAGTGCGCGAATTGGCATGCCAGGGCCTCTAGCCACTGCAAATGAACTCCAGACACATGTGCCCCCTTATGCATCTGGCTAACATAGGTCCTGGGAAATAGAGCCTCAAACCTGGGTCCTTAGGCTTCACAGGCAAGCACACAACCACTAAACCATCTTTCCAGCCCTATAGTTTCTTTATGTTAAAGCCTATTAATTCTTCTTGGACACTCCAGAGAAGGTCCTGAGGAATATATTGAAACCCATTAGCAGCTATAATGGCAGTATTTATAAACTCACTGGTGAGTGAGCTATGTGCTGACATGTAAGCTCCAAGATACCAGGAAATTCAGTACTCTTTATGGCTTGAGAGTGCCTGAGATATAAGACTCTGATG
The DNA here is from genome assembly GCF_020740685.1 of Jaculus jaculus. Lineage (NCBI taxonomy): Eukaryota > Metazoa > Chordata > Mammalia > Rodentia > Dipodidae > Jaculus > Jaculus jaculus. The sequence continues at coordinate 432,616 of NW_025423504.1, forward strand.
AATTAATGCAGGAATGAAACGTGGACTGTTTGCCATTTTGAACTCTTGGTGGTTTTAATAGAGTGGTCTGAGTTTTATCCATTCCTCTGAATGTCCTTGACTTGGTCCGTGTCCTTCTAAATGAAACACTGTGTGGCTAGAAATAATATATGTGTAAAGATGTCTGCCACACAGATGTACTGATACATGACACTTTTGCCTTTTGTTTTTAAGGAGGATGGCAGACATAATACAGGTTTTGAAGAAGGACAAATCTTGAGTTTTAAGTGACTCATCAATTCTTTGGGTTGCCTTTATTTTTACAGTAGGGGGATCAAAGACAGGGCCTCCAGCATGCAAGGAAACCACACTACCACTGAACTACATCCCCAGTCTCTCAATTTTTTTCATATGTAATAGAATAAACATCTTAGTATTGGAAGGGTTAAATGAGAAAATGTCTGTAAAAGAACTTAGTACAATCTATTACTGTAATAAATAATTTTACTTTACTTTCTGAAGGTGAGTTTCAAGGCAAATGTATAGAAGTATACAGTATATTCATCAGGAACCTTTGCATGGATAGACATCCATTTTCTTCCCATACACTTTTGTTTTTTTTTTTTTTTTTTACCTTCTCAGTAAGGCCCACATGTCATTCCCTGTGTATAAGTGTACACTTTAATACCCCCTTCATTCTTTTCAAGTTATTCTTCACACTTACAGCTTATAATTCCCTATCACACTGTACAGGATGGCCCTGTGTAGTGGCAGTCATGATTACATTTACAGTGGAATTTACGACCTTCCTAGCCTGCCATGCATTCCCACTGCTTTTTTGGGGGGGTTTTCTCCTCCTTGAACCAACTTGTTTTTCATTCCTTACCTCTTACACACCAAATCTGAAGCTCTTTTCATGGCCTCTTCAGCTCCAATTCTTTTTTCTCCACAGTATTTATAAAGTATATACCATGGAGTCCAAATGGCTTCCCAAAGCTCAGGGCAATGCCCTGACCAGACAGGCCAAACTAAAGCTTTCATGTTTGAACAGTGCACTGGTTCTGAGAAAAATTCTCACACAGTAAAGAAAAATTTCCTCACAATTATCTCTATACAGTCCTGATGTAGAACTATTTATCACATAACTTACTCTATTTTATATTAAGCTTTCTCTTTTTCTTCCAAATGTGACCTTCTTAACATTTTGTGCTTGCTCTGTTCTAAAGAAAGATTAATTACAGGAGTTGGGAAGATAGCTCAGTGGTTAAAGGTGCTTGCTTGCAAAGCCAGAGGGCCTGATATTGATTCTCCACTACACATGTAAAGTAAGATACATAAAGTGACTCATTTAACTGGAGTTCCTTTGCATCAACAAGAGGCCCTGGCAAACCCATGTTCTGTCTCTCTCTCTCTGTTTAATAAATGAAGTATTTTGTTGAAAAAGAAAGACTAATTCCATATCATATACACTTTTTTTTTCAATAGAGCTATTCTAGATGTTTCCTCATGCAGACATGCTTTCTGAGCTTCACTTCTAGCCAGAGTGGAAAGGCCATGCTGTCTTATCTCTAGCTGCAAAGGAAGGAAGGGCAGATGTGGGAGGCCAGTTTCTCCCTTTTCCATGCCCTTACCATTCCTTTATTTTCTTTCATCATTACTGGTTTTTTTTTTTTTTTCTGTATTCTGTCTCCAGCTCCAAAGAAGGTATTGATTTCCAAAGCTCAGTAATTTGAGGACCTCCTTCATGTTATTACTTACTTACCTCCACCTTCCCCATCCGAATTCCACCTGTAATACTTGGGATCACTTTTCCATCTAAAAAAAAATTAAGACTCCCTATTAATAAATTGCACTGCTTTAAATTATAAAAGAAATCCTTGACAAAACTAGAAGTCTCCTTATACACCGAAAAAGTATAGTAAGTGAATTTTAGTTGGGTGTGGCTCCTTGCTTCAGGGCTTGTGCTCAGCTGAGTCTGTTGATAGGTTAAGAATGCTGGAGAGGTGTTGAGGATTTATAGGCCTTAACCTGAAACCTGATCTTTGAAACAGAGGTGGAAAATGAACACAGAAGAAAGCAGCTCCCTCATTTATTTGTTGATCCTATGGCTACATGTACATGTTGTGAAACACTGCTTAGAATTTTAGATTCATAAAAATATGTTTGTGAGGGTTTTTTTGTTTATTTTTATTTATTTATTTGAGAGTGACAGACAGAGAAAGAGGCAGTTAGAGAGAGAGTGGGCGCGCCAGGGCCTCCAGCCACTGCATACGAACTCCAGACGCGTGCGCCCCCTTGTGCATCTGGCTAACCTGGGTCCTGGGGAATTGAGCCTTGAACCGGGGTTCTTAGGCTTCACAGGCAAGCGCTTAACCGCTAAGCCTTCTCTCCAGCCCATTTGTATTTTTAATATTCTGATTGGTTTAATCCTGTTTCTTTCAATAACTTATAACTGCTCACTTTTCTCCTTATTGGATCAGCCACCAGAGAATGCTTCTGGTGTAGGATTCATTTCTGTGCATGGCAGAATGGGATTAGCTATAGGATTTAAGACTGTATTGGGTTCAAACCTTGCCTCGTTTCCATTTTCCCAAAGAGACTCGGGAATTGGCTGACTGACCATGGTCATGGGGAAGTGGTCCTTCCAGTCAGGTAAGAGCTACTCAGTCCCCATGAGGCTTCTGAAAGCTTGAAGGCGGGTCTCCAGCCAGACATCTCTGGGGCAGTGTGTTGACCAAGGTTGCCATGGCAATTGTTCATTGTCCACGCCTACCTCGATGACGTCAGTGTTTAATGACCAATGGGAACGCAGCCTGGCTCCACGCTCCGCCTCAGCAACCCAGAGAGGTTCTTGCAGCATTGGAGGCCCAGTCATGCCCAGGGGCAGGTGCGCTGATGGACTGCCACCTTCCAGCCAAGATGTTCCAGATGCTGAGCAGCGGCCCTTGAGGATGACCCTTTCTTCTCGTGAGTGCCAAGCTGGAGGATTGTGGGGGCGGAGTGTGGGAGTTAGGGCTGGGAGGAGAGGAGGATTTGAGGAGCACGGGGTGAGGAGATGAGGCATTGAGGTGAGCAGAGGAGGACTTGGGAGCATGGAATGAGGAGAGGAAGACCTGGGAGCATCGCGTCAGTGGGGAAGGACTTGGGAGCACCACGTGAGGAGAGGAGCACTTGGGAGGAAAGGTGAGGGAGGAGGATTTAGGACCACCAGGTGAGGGAAGGAGTACTTGTAGCCCCAGGTGAGGAGAGGAGGTGAACATGGAGTTCGAGGTGGGCACTTGGGCTCCCTGCGGGCAGCAGCCTGGCATCTGTGTCCCTAGTCCCTGTGGCAGCCACAGGCTTTGCAGGTGGTGGTCACTGCTGTGCTTGTGGCACCAGAGAGAAATAGGTTCTGCAGATCCCATCCATGGCCGCTTTGATTACAAGCTAGCAGTAGCTTTAAAGAGTGACCATCAGTGTGGCAGCATTCCTCTCCACGGTTTTCTAGTGTGGCCATTGTTGCAGAGAGATGGAGCACCACTGATCTGCAAAGTTGCCATGGTGAAATGTTTGTCCCTTTGCCCTTGTGAATAAGTCTGGTCTTGTTTGAATAACCCTGGTTCTAGCTACACACAAGAGGAACAGGGACACAGAGGCGGGTGGCACATTTGACATCTCCAGCAATAATTGCCATCACCCGGTAAATGGTTCCCATGAAATAAGGACTTTCAAGAAACCAAATTCACCATTATCTAGTTTTCTGGGAGTGTCTGTTTGCTATGTAACCCTGGCTAGCCTAGACTTGCTCCAGCCTCAGCCTCCTGAGTGCTGGGGTAACAGGTGTGAGCCATTGCGCCTTGTAGCACTATATAAACTGATAGCTTATTTCATCAAATCTGTATGATGGATATGTTAGGATTCCTTTTTTTTGTACAATTGTTTTAGTCAGTTTGAAGTTTGAATCGGTGTCCAAATTTACTTTGATCACTTAAGTTTTCTATATTGCATGGAGACAATTTTATATAAGGATGAAAAGTTACATTTTAGTACTCAAATTCCTTTAATATTTTGTTTTTAAAGAATGATGTTTAATATGCTTACATGTATTGGTACTAATTTAAAACAAAAATCTCAGAAATGATAATGAATACAAAGATAAGATAATTAATATTTCCCCTAAAGGTTATTCATTATATGTAACAGGTATATGGACTTGAGAAAATTTTATCAACACATTTGCTTCTTTAGAATTTTGAGAATATTTGCGCTTGATATTACCTCAGCATATTTAAATGTTTAAATAAAAAAAAAATATTTGTACCAGGTGTGGTGGTGCATGCCTTTAATCCCAGCATTTGAGAGGCAGAGGTAGGAGGATTACCTTGACTTCAAGGTCGCCCTGAGACTCCACAGTGAATTCCAGGTCAGCCTGGGCTAGACAGAGACCCTACCTCAAAAAATCAAAAAAAAAAATTGTATTTGTTTTTCCTTTGTTTAAAAGCCTCAGAATGGAGATTACGTATACTCACAGCTGTCACACTGGTTTGTGTGTGTGTGTGAGACATCAGTAGAGTGGGTAACCCTTAGGATTATGATGTAATATTTTTTTTTTTTTAAATTTAATTTATTAGTTTTCTTTTCAGTAAATACAGGCAGTTTGGTACCATTGTTTAGGCTCATCTGTGATCTACCCCCTCCCATTAGACCCTCCTTATTATTGAAAATGGGTCGTGCATTGTGGAGTTAGCCCCCAGTTATTAGTATGATAAATGTCTCTGAAAAGCATGACCCAACATGTAACTCTGACATTCTTTCCGCCCCCTCTTCCGCAAGATTTCCCTGAGCCATGTTGGGTTCATTTTTGGTCTGCTTCAGTGCTGAGGTGTTGGGGGCCTCTGAGGCTCTGGCTCTCTGATTTGGTAGGAGTTGATTTTTCTCTGCATTGATCTCCTTCCCCTTTGTGCTGGTATCCAGTTCACAGGAAAACATCACCCTTGCTTATTTCGCCAGTTGTCCTTAGTTTCAGTTGGGCCCCTTCTGAGGTATGTTGGGGCAGCTCTCTTCTTAGGATCTGCATCTATCTGGAAAAGAGAAGCAGATTCTCCAACGGAGAGTGAGTTAGCACCCAGAAAATTGAGATAACACTTACTTTTTTGATAGACAGTTTGATAGGTGTAGGCCCTCTTATACCCCGTGATTGATGGTAGCTTGATATTGTAGAGTGGGCTTGTGTTTGGGTATGGTTCTGACTTGTTTCCCAGCTCCAGCTAAGGGTCTAGTATATTTTTGAGTTGTATTCTTGCCTGGTTATGGCAAAAGAAGCAACATCATACATAAACATACAATTTAATCTATAATTGGTATCTTCTGGTCGTTATCTATCTAGCAGAAGCATAATTTAAGCCATTGGTCAACACATTCTGAGCAAAGGCAAGAACTCAGAATTTAGGTACAGAAATATTAACAGACTGGAGCAGGAAGCACACACCCAAAATCACTTTTTCCCATGTGTAGGATGGAAGAGAGCACGGGTTGCACTTAGTCTGTCCACAGTCATTTTTGTAGCTTTAAGATACAAGCAGTGATTACAATAAAAATAAAATACAATTAAGCTACATTTATAAAACTGACTCATGCTTGTAGTTTCTTTTTCCCACAATTTATTATACACAGAGTAACCCACTTGGAGGCAAATGAGGAAGAAAATGTGAATAGTGGTGAGCTAGTGTCCGTGGTCTGTCTTGTAGTTGACTAACAAATGACAGTGTATGTTGATTTTAGCATTGTCTAAGTAGAACACCACTATTTTCTAAAAATCTCATTGTTTCATAATCAAAGACAGTAGGAGTATATAGTACTTACTAATTATCCAAAGGTAGGCAGAAAAAAATATATATATACATACACACAAACTTCATAAGATACAAGCAGTGATTACAATAAAAATAAAATAAAATTAACCTACATTTATAAAACTGATTAATGTTTGTAATTACTTTTTCTTTCCACAATTTATTATATAATTATTTCCACAATTATACCCACTTGGGGATAAATGAGGAAGAAAATGTGAATAGTGGTGAGCTAGTGTCCATGGTCTGTCTTGTAGTTGACTAACAAATGACAACATATGGTGATTTTTGAATTTTCTAAGTAGAATACTACTATTTTCTAAAAATCTCATTGTTTCATCATCAAAGACAGTAGAAGTATATAGTACTTACTAATTATCCAAATGTAGGCAGAAAAAAAAATATATATGCATGCATGCATGCATACATACATACATACATACATACATACATACATACATACAAACTTCCTGGATATAAAATTAGAATCATTATTTTGAGACTAGTAAAAATTTACTGTTATATTGTTAAATGCTGAAAAGGTTTGAATTAGAGTAAAATTAAAATCTAAGCTTTTGAATTAAATTTTCAGTTTCAAGGTTTACCTACTCACCTACTCATACAGTGTATCTTAAAAGTGATATTTTAAAGTTTGAACTTTTATATTGTATATATTAGATTTAAAAATTATGTCTCAGAGCTGAATTTTCAGTGAACAGTATATTCAGGTATATTTTCTTAATCATTTTGTATCTTGACTGAAATAAAAAAATTAAATCTGGCACTTCCTCACATTTAATTTTCTCTTAAGAATATTAATTTTTTCTCCAACTTGTACTTGATTAAGAATAAGATTATAGGTTGTCAACAAAAATTTTTAGATAGGAAATAAGAAAAGTACAGGATTTTTACGGTGAAGGAGATTTTCACAGGTAAATTAATGAGGTGAAATATTTTGGGCATCTATTTATACCCTAAAATAATGATTATTTACAAAAAGTTTAGGTATACTGGGCATAATTTAGAATATTCTGCTTGGCACTGAAACATGACCTGTGAGTTTTCTGAGGCACTAAAATGAAATTGAGATCATGCAAATCTATAAAGAATAGCTGTGTTGTATAACTTACCAGCTAATAGCAAACAAGGGCTCAGAACCAGGCTGGCAAATCTAGCAGCCTTTTTTTCCATTATATATATTCGGGTACAAGGTCTTACTCTGTAGATGACTTGCCCGGAAGTTGTGTTTCTACTGTTTCAGCCTCCTAAGTTGTTAGATTATACATGGGCACAATCATGGTCAGATTTAGCTTTCTTTATAAAAATTTATTACTATTATATTTTCCTTAAGCCATGCAACACTTCATGTGTTATATGCTTTTAGTCAGTGGACCCTGTAAATAATCTCATCTTCTTGCAACTAACAAGAACTAAAACTTACTTATCTATAATCTCTGTTTTAAAAATGTGGGGTCCTAGAGAGAAGGATGAGTTGATAAAGTGCATTTTGTATAAGCAGAAGTACCTGAGTTCAGATCCTCAGGCCCATGTAAACTCATGCTGTAGTGTGAGCATTTGCAATCCAAGTGTGTGGTAGGGAGAAAGAGACAGGAGAAGTATCTAGAAGCTTGAGGGCCAGCTAAACTTGTAAATGCAGTGGCAAACAACAAGAGCAATGCTCAATACCATATGAAGAATGAGAACCCAGAAAGTGAAGTTGTCCTCTGACCTCCACACCTGCACCATGAAACACACATACACACACACACACACACACACACACACACACACACACCTTTTTATTTGCAAATTTTTATTTAGTTTTCACTTTAAAAGTAGTTGCAGTTACTCATGGATATTGACCTACCCACTTACTGACTTGGAAATGAGTATATTCCATGTGCAATGCGTGAATTGACTGGTTTCATGATTGAGCATTGTCTCATGGCAGGAAAGAAACAAAAATCACTCTGTTAGAAAGCCCTGTAAACAGTGTTGAAGGCTTTTTTTAGCGTTTGTTCCAGGTATGCATTGTGTTGCAGGTCTTTACCAAGAAAACATAGTATCTTTATGAGTAGTACACCATACACAACTCACATTCTAATTCAAAAAAAACTGTAAAAATAAAAAAAAAGATTCAAAATTCTAGGTTTTTGATTTAAAAGGTCTCATTTTATGTTAAAGAATCTCAATAGCTAATGTGCATTTTAGTGCCTAGTATAATTTTATCAGAAACATTTTAATATAGAAGTTTGTTGTAAGTGAACTTTGCAGATTTCAACATAATATCAAATGGAATAAGGTTCTATACATCTTTTTAAAGTAATTTATTTATTTTGTTTATTTATTTCACAGAGAAAGGGGGAGGTAGAGATGGAGAGAAAAGAGAGGAGGTGGGCATGCCAGGGCCTCCCGCCACTGCAAAGGAACTCCAGATGCACGTGCCCCCTTGTGCATCTGGATAACGTGGGTCCTGGGGAATTGATCCTCGGTTCTTTGGCTTTGCAGGCAAATGTCTTAACCACTAAGCCATCCCTCCAGCCTTATGGATCTTATATTGAAAGAATTTCTCAAGTACACCCTTCATTTGAAGCATTACTTGGTTCTTTCTTGGATAAACTTACAAGGCAAGGGACACAAACTTACTATGGCAGAACTGTTGGTCAATTGGTATCATTTAACTTCATGAATGAATGTTCCTAGTTCCATCAACAGTATTATCATTGTCTATGAGAAAGGAGGGCATTGCTCATGTGATAGTGGGCATGGGTATTGTCCAATTATGCTGGCATCAAGAGATTCTTCTGCTCCATTGTAAGTGGTTGTTTTTAGATGATAGAAAAGGGGAATTCTTTTTTTAAATATTTTTTGTTCATTTTTTATTTATTTATTTGAGAGTGACAGACACAGAGAGAAAGACAGATAGAGGGAGAGAGAGAGAATGGGCGAGCCAGGGCTTCCAGCCATTGCAAACGAACTCCAGACGTGTGCGCCTCCTTGTGCATCTGGCTAACGTGGGACCTGGGGAACCGAGCCTTGAACCAGGGTCCTTAGGCTTTACAGGCAAGCGCTTAACCGCTAAGCCATCTCTCCAGCCTGTGAAAAGGGGAATTCTTTACGGAAACAGTTGCAAGATTTTTTTATGTTTCTACTATAGATAGAGACAACCCCATGGATTCTGTTTCTAATTTGTAGAAGCCCTGACTCCTATTCTCATGATCCTTTTCTGCATGTTATATTAATTTAATTGTGCATTGAAACTTGGATTAGTCAATTCTTTGGAGGTACTGGAAACAAGCCCAAGGCCTCAACCATACTAAACCTCTACCACTGAACCTTATCTTCATCCCCTTATGTACTTTGTTAATGGAGCAGTCATTGAAGTGAGGGACCTTTCTTTATGTTGTTGAGAACTTCTGGCAGAACTTTTAGCATGTCTGCATATAGTAGAAACAGGAATTCTGTGGGGAATGAGACTGTCATGTCAGTGATCATAAGCTTTGTAGTAAAGAATAAAGTATTTTTTTTTACTTAGAGTCACGAATGTTTATGTTTATACAAACTAATGAAAGTTATAACATGCAAAATATGTTTATACATTGAGTCTTAAAACAGGAAGATATTCTCTGAAAGGAGAGAATTAAAGTTACAAGTTTTAAAAGTAAAAAAAAAAAACATACACTTTGTGTTCAAAAATTAAGTGTTGGCATTTACATCTACACACACACACACACACACACACACACTTACTTTCTCTGGGAAGAAGGCAATGATGTTTATCTTGTGATAAATTCTGTAGGTAAATTATACGGAGTTGAAAGTACAGTTGAGACAAAACTTCATTCAGTTTGGTTGTGATTTGGTTCATGAATTTTTTTTTTAATTTAATTTATTAGTTTTCATTTCAGTGAATACAGGCAGTTTGGTACCATTATTTAGGCTCATCTGTGATCTACCCCCTCCCATTAGACCCTCCTTGTTAATGAAAATGGGTTGTGCATTGTGGAGTTAGCCCCCAGTTATTAGTATGATAAATGTCTCTGCAAATCATGACCCAACATGTAACTCTGACATTCTTTCCGCCCCCTCTTCCGCAAGACTTCCCTGAGCCATGTTGGGTTCATTTTTGGTCTGCTTCAGTGCTGAGGTGTTGGGGGCCTCTGAGGCTTTGGCTCTCTGATTTGGTAGGAGTTGATTTTTCTCTGCGTTGATCTCCTTCCCCTTTGTGCTGGTATCTGGTTCACAGGAAAACATCACCCTTGCTTATTTCGCCAGTTGTCCTTAGTTTCAGTCGGGCCCCTTTTGAGGTATGTTGGGGCAGCTCTCTTCTTGGGATCTGCATCTATCTGGAAAAGAGAAGCAGATTCTCCAACGGAGAGTAAGTCAGCACCCGGAAAATTGAGATAACACTTACTTTTTTGATAGACAGTTTGATAGGTGTAGGCCCTCTTATACCCCGTGATTGATGGTAGCTTGATATTGTAGAGTGGGCTTGTGTTTGGGTATGGTTCTGACTTGTTTCCCAGCTCCAGCTATGGGTCTAGTACCACTGAGTGGATCAGTTAGCCAAATCAAGAGCAATTGATTCCTCACCATGGGTGTGTACCACTATTGCACTTGTGTGGGCACCACATCCGGTTATTTGTTGCTAATTAGGTTAAACAATGTGTTGCTTGGACAGATCTTGGTCATTTCCCCCAGTCGCCTATATAGCGCCTTGTGGCACTAGACACGCTGACTGTCTGGGGACTGACTCTCTCCTGGCTTCCAGCCATGTCATTCCATTTTACGCGTCAGCTGTGTATGGAGTCTTCAGCAATAGGGTCTTGTCACTGGCCTTTGGTGGGTCATCAAGTACTCTGACAGAAGTCTGTCATTGTTTTGGGAAACCTTGTAGGTTTCTCTGATCAAAAGCTCATTGTGGATGGTAGGCCCAAGCTGGAGGTGGGGGTTACAGGTCAGTGTCCACTAAGAAATTGAGGAAAAAGATAACTAATATACAAGAGTTAGAGAGGAGAGAGATAGAGGGGAGAGGGGGAGAGGGAGGGAGGGAAGATGTAGGAGATTTAGGTCAGTCTTGATCCTACCCTCTCCAGTGTCTTGTGGTTCAGGTGTTTCCTGTAAGGGTCTAGTGAAGGTTCAGCCATTTGGTCTGTCTTTTAGGAAGTAGAATTTTATGGTACCATTGCCCTTTGGGTCCGAATTACTGTTTTCCACCCTTTGATTCCCTCCCCTCCCTCCCATCCATCTTATTGTCTAGTCCATGAGGTGCTTGCTGGGTATGTAAGGCATCTTGGGCAGATTCAGTTTAGGTGTTGCAGATGAGTGAGACTATGTGTCGATTTTTTTTCTGTGATTGGGTAAGTTCGCTGAGAATGATCTGTTCCAGGTTCAACCATTTTTCCTCAAATTTCTTTATGTCATTTTTTCTTACTGCTGTATAGAATTCCATTGTGTAGATATACCACATCTTTGTTATCCATTCTTCTAATGATGGACATCTGGGTTGATTCCAGCTTTTAGCTATTACGAATTGAGCTGCTACAAACATGGTTGAGCAAATCTCTCTGGCTTTTGGTTTGAAGGTTTTAGGGTACATGCCCAGTAATGGTATAACTGGGTCTGTTGGTATTTCTATAGTCAGCTTTTTCAGGAGTCTCCATATTGCTTTCCAAAGTGGTTGTACCATCCTGCATTCCCACCAACAGTGAATGAGTGTCCCTGCTTCTCCACAACCTCACCAGCATTTATTTTCATTTGACCTTTTGATGCTGGCCATCCTTATTGGGGTAAGGTGGAATCTCATAGTTGTTTTAATTTGCATTTCTCTGATGATTAGGGATGATGAACATTTTCTTAGGTGTGTGTTTGCCATTTGTATCTCTTCCTCTGTGAATTGCCTGTTTAACTCTGTGCCCCATTTTGTGAGTGGGGTATTTGTCTTCTTATTGTTTAGACTTTTCAGTTCTATTTAAATTCTAGAGATAAGGCCTCTATCAGTTGGATAACCTGCAAATATTTTATCCCATTCTGTGGGCATTCTATTGGCTTTGCTTATTATATGTTTGTCTGTAAAGAAACTCTTCAACTTCATATGATCCCAATGGTTGAGTGACTGTTTAAGAACGTGAGCCACTGGGGTTTTATTCAGGAAGTCTTTTTCCATTCGTATTCATAGAAAGTACTTCCTAAATTTTCTTCCAGTAATTTTCGGTTTTCTGGTCTTATGTTGAGGTCTTTGATCCATTGGGATTTGAGTGTTGTGCATGGAGAAATGTGTGGATCAACTTTTAGTTTCCTGCATGTGGTTATCCAGTTTGTCCAGCACCATTTGTTGAAGATGCTATCTTTTTTCCAGTCTATATTGTTTGGGCCTTTGTCAAATATCAAGTAGCTATAGTTGCTTGGCCCAAAATCCGGGTCCTCAAGTCTATTCCATTGGTCTATACTCCTGTTTTTATGCCAGTACCATGCTGTTTTTATTATTATGGCTTTGTAGTATACCTTTATATCGGGTATGGTGATGCCACCAGAGGTATTTCTTTTGCTGAGGATATGTCTGGATATGCGAGGCCTTCTGCCTTTCCATATGAAATTTGAGATCATTTTTTCTATCTCTGTGAAGAACACTGTAGGGATTTTAATTGGAATTGCGTTAAATCTATATATTGCCTTTGGTAGGATTGTCATCTTCACAATGTTAATTCTGCCTATCCAGGAGCATGGGAGGTCTTTCCATCGTTTCAAGTCCTCCTCAATTTCTTTTTTGAGAGTTTTTATATTTTCTTTGTATAGATCTTTTACTTCCTAGGTTAACGTTATTCCAAGGTATTTTATTTTTTTTGTTGCTATTGAAAATGGCACTATGTCCTTTATTTCTTTTTCTGTGTCTTTGTCACTTGCATACAGAAATGCTTCTGATTTTTGTGCATTGATTTTGTATCCTGCTACTTTGCTATAGGAGTTAATCACCTTCAGGAGTTTTGGGATGGAGTCTCTCGGGTCTCTTACATATACAATCATGTCATCGGCGAATAGCGCTAACTTTACTTCTTCCTTTCCAAATTGTATCCCTTTTATTTCCTTTTCCTGCCTTATTGCTTGGGCTAGGACTTCCAGAACTATATTGAAAAGCAGAGGTGAGAGAGGACATCCCTGTCTTGTTCCTGGTTCATGAATTTTTGAGAGAAGATGAAGTAGCCACTAAAATAGTGAGTAAAAGTAACGTCTTCCTGACATAATTGAATATGCACCCTCATAAAATCAACCTGAAAGTTACAGAATGTTTTATTAAAAAATAAAGCAATTTAATATTTGGTGTATTTTTTTTCTAATTTCCATGTATTAAAACTTTCCTCAAGGTACTACAGCAACTTAAGAGCCACAGACGGAGAGGCACTGCCCTCCCCTTACAATCACTGACTGACGCTGCCACATCTCATAACCTGCAAACCTAGTTGGGACACCAGAAATCCCACTGAGGAGGGCCCACAGCAGAAGGGGGACAGGGAGGCGGGAAATGATGGTACTGATTTGTAATATGTCCATAAAACATTGTACTAATTTTTTTTTTAATTTTTATTTATTTATTTGAGAGCGACAGACACAGAGAGAAAGACAGATAGAGGGAGAGAGAGAGAATGGGCGCGCCAGGGCTTCCAGCCGCTGCAAACGAACTCCAGATGCGTGCGCCCCCTTGTGCATCTGGCTAACGTGGGACCTGGGGAACCAAGCCTCGAACCGGGGTCCTTAGGCTTCACAGGCAAGCGCTTAACTGCTAAGCCATCTCTCCAGCCCCCAACACTTAATTTTTTTTTTTAAATTTTTATTAACATTTTCCATGATTATAAAATATATCCCATGGTGATTCCCTCCCTCCCCACCCCCACACTTTCCCGTTTGAAATTCCATTCTCAATCATATTACATCCCCATTACAATCATTGTAATTACATATATACAATATCAACCTATTAAGTATCCTCCTCCCTTCCTTTCTCCACCCTTTATGTCTCCTTTTCAACTTACAAAAATATGGAACGCTTCACGAATTTGGTTGTCATCCTTGCGCAGGGGCCATGCTAATCTTCTCTGTATTGTTCCAATTTTAGTATATGTGCTGCCGAAGCGAGCACCCAACACTTAATTTTTAAACACAAAGTGTATGTTTCTTTTTTTTACTTTTAAAACTTGTAACTTTAATTCTCTCCTTTCAGAGAATATCTTCCTGTTTTAAGACTCAATGTATAAACATATTTTGCATGTTATAACTTTCATTAGTTTGTATAAACATAAACATTCGTGACTCTAAGTAAAAAAAATACTTTATTCCTTACTACATCAAGCTTATGATCACTGACATGACAGTCTCATTCCCCACAGAATTCCTGTTTCTACTATATGCAGACATGCTAAAAGTTCTGCCAGAAGATCTCAACAACATAAAGAAAGGTCTTAAAACAGTCTTAAAACAGGAGTCTTAAAACAGGAAGATATTCTCTGAAAGGAGAGAATTAAAGTTACAAGTTTTAAAAGTAAAAAAAAGAAACATACACTTTGTGTTTAAAAATTAAGTGTTGGGTGCTCGCTTCGGCAGCACATATACTAAAATTGGAATGATACAGAGAAGATTAGCATGGCCCCTGCGCAAGGATGACAACCAAATTCGTGAAGCGTTCCATATTTTTGTAAGTTGAAAAGGAGACATAAAGGGTGGAGAAAGGAAGGGAGGAGGATACTTAATAGGTTGATATTGTATATATGTAATTACAATGATTGTAATGGGGATGTAATATGATTGAGAATGGAATTTCAAACGGGAAAGTGTGGGGGTGGGGAGGGAGGGAATTACCATGGGATATATTTTATAATCATGGAAAATGTTAATAAAAATTTAAAAAAAAAAATTAAGTGTTGGGGGCTGGAGAGATGGCTTAGCGGTTAAGCGCTTGCCTGTGAAGCCTAAGGACCCCGGTTCGAGGCTTGGTTCCCCAGGTCCCACGTTAGCCAGATGCACAAGGGGGCGCACGCATCTGGAGTTCGTTTGCAGCGGCTGGAAGCCCTGGCGCGCCCATTCTCTCTCTCTCCCTCTATCTGTCTTTCTCTCTGTGTCTGTCGCTCTCAAATAAATAAATAAAAATTTAAAAAAAATTAGTACAATGTTTTATGGACATATTACATATCAGTACCATCATTTCCCGCCTCCCTGTCCCCATTCTGCTGTGGGCCCTCCTCAGTGGGATTTCTGGTGTCCCAACTAGGTTTGCAGGTTATGAGATGTGGCAGCGTCAGTCAGTGATTGTAAGGGGAGGGCAGTGCCTCTCCGTCTGTGGCTCTTAAGTTGCTGTAGTACCTTGAGGAAAGTTTTAATACATGGAAATTAGAAAAAAAATACACCAAATATTAAATTGCTTTATTTTTTAATAAAACATTCTGTAACTTTCAGGTTGATTTTATGAGGGTGCATATTCAATTATGTCAGGAAGACGTTACTTTTACTCACTATTTTAGTGGCTACTTCATCTTCTCTCAAAAATTCATGAACCAGGAACAAGACAGGGATGTCCTCTCTCACCTCTGCTTTTCAATATAGTTCTGGAAGTCCTAGCCCAAGCAATAAGGCAGGAAAAGGAAATAAAAGGGATACAATTTGGAAAGGAAGAAGTAAAGTTAGCGCTATTCGCCGATGACATGATTGTATATGTAAGAGACCCGAGAGACTCCATCCCAAAACTCCTGAAGGTGATTAACTCCTATAGCAAAGTAGCAGGATACAAAATCAATGCACAAAAATCAGAAGCATTTCTGTATGCAAGTGACAAAGACACAGAAAAAGAAATAAAGGACATAGTGCCATTTTCAATAGCAACAAAAAAAATAAAATACCTTGGAATAACGTTAACCTAGGAAGTAAAAGATCTATACAAAGAAAATATAAAAACTCTCAAAAAAGAAATTGAGGAGGACTTGAAACGATGGAAAGACCTCCCATGCTCCTGGATAGGCAGAATTAACATTGTGAAGATGACAATCCTACCAAAGGCAATATATAGATTTAACGCAATTCCAATTAAAATCCCTACAGTGTTCTTCACAGAGATAGAAAAAATGATCTCAAATTTCATATGGAAAGGCAGAAGGCCTCGCATATCCAGACATATCCTCAGCAAAAGAAATACCTCTGGTGGCATCACCATACCCGATATAAAGGTATACTACAAAGCCATAATAATAAAAACAGCATGGTACTGGCATAAAAACAGGAGTATAGACCAATGGAATAGACTTGAGGACCCGGATTTTGGGCCAAGCAACTATAGCTACTTGATATTTGACAAAGGCCCAAACAATATAGACTGGAAAAAAGATAGCATCTTCAACAAATGGTGCTGGACAAACTGGATAACCACATGCAGGAAACTAAAACTTGATCCACACATTTCACCATGCACAACACTCAAATCCAAATGGATCAAAGACCTCAACATAAGACCAGAAACTCGAAAACTACTGGAAGAAAATTTAGGAAGTACTTTCTATGATATAGGAATGGAAAAAGACTTCCTGAATAAAACCCCAGTGGCTCAAGTTCTTAAACAGTCACTCAACCATTGGGATCATATGAAGCTGAAGAGTTTCTTTACAGACAAGCATATAATAAGCAAAGCCAATAGAATACCCACAGAATGGGAGAAAATATTTGCAGGTTATCCAACTGATAGAGGCCTTATCTCTAGAATTTACAAAGAACTCAAAAGTCTAAACAATAAGAAGACAAATACCCCACTCACAAAATGGGGCACAGAGTTAAACAGGCAATTCACAGAGGAAGAGATACAAATGGCAAACACACACCTAAGAAAATGTTCATCATCCCTAATCATCAGAGAAATGCAAATTAAAACAACTATGAGATTCCACCTTACCCCAATAAGGATGGCCAGCATCAAAAGGTCAAATGAAAATAAATGCTGGTGAGGTTGTGGAGAAGCAGGGACACTCATTCACTGTTGGTGGGAATGCAGGATGGTACAACCACTTTGGAAAGCAATATGGAGACTCCTGAAAAAGCTGACTATAGAAATACCAACAGACCCAGTTATACCATTACTGGGCATGTACCCTAAAACCTTCAAACCAAAAGCCAGAGAGATTTGCTCAACCATGTTTGTAGCAGCTCAATTCGTAATAGCTAAAAGCTGGAATCAACCCAGATGTCCATCATTAGAAGAATGGATAACAAAGATGTGGTATATCTACACAATGGAATTCTATACAGCAGTAAGAAAAAACGACATAAAGAAATTTGAGGAAAAATGGTTGAACCTGGAACAGATCATTCTCAGCGAACTTACCCAATCACAGAAAAAAAATCAACACATAGTCTCACTCATCTGCAACACCTAACCTGAATCTGCCCAAGATGCCTCACATACCCAGCAAGCACCTCATGGACTAGACAATAAGATGGATGGGAGGGTGGGGAGGGTATCAAAGGGTGGAAAATAGTAATTCGGACCCAAAGGGCAATGGTACCATAAAATTCTACTTCCTAAAAGACAGACCAAATGGCTGAACCTTCACTAGACCCTTACAGGAAACCCCTGAATCACAAGACACTGGAAAGGGTAGGATCAAGACGGACCTAAATCTCCTACATCTTCCCTCCCTCCCTCTCCCCCTCACCCCTCTATCTCTCTCCTCTCTAACTCTTGCATATTAGTTATCTTTTTCCTCAATTTCTTAGTGGACACTGACCTGTAACCCCCACTTCCAGCTTGGGACTACCATCCACAATGAGCTTTTCATCAGAGAAACCTTCAAGGTTTCCCAAAACAATGACAGACTTCTGTCAGAGTACTTGATGACCCACCAAAGGCCAGTGACAAGACCCTATTGCTGAAGACTCCATACACAGCTGACGCGTAAAATGGAATGACATGGCTGGAAGCCAGGAGAGAGTCAGTCCCCAGACAGTCAGCGTGTCTAGTGCCACAAGGCGCTATATAGGCGACTGGGGGAAATGACCAAGATCTGTCCAAGCAACACATTGTTTAACCTAATTAGCAACAAATAACCGGATGTGGTGCCCACACAAGTGCAATAGTGGTACACACCCATGGTGAGGAATCAATTGCTCTTGATTTGGCTAACTGATCCACTCAGTGGTACTAGACCCATAGCTGGAGCTGGGAAACAAGTCAGAACCATACCCAAACACAAGCCCACTCTACAATATCAAGCTACCATCAATCACGGGGTATAAGAGGGCCTACACCTATCAAACTGTCTATCAAAAAAGTAAGTGTTATCTCAATTTTCCGGGTGCTGACTTACTCTCCGTTGGAGAATCTGCTTCTCTTTTCCAGATAGATGCAGATCCCAAGAAGAGAGCTGCCCCAACATACCTCAAAAGGGGCCCGACTGAAACTAAGGACAACTGGCGAAATAAGCAAGGGTGATGTTTTCCTGTGAACCAGATACCAGCACAAAGGGGAAGGAGATCAACGCAGAGAAAAATCAACTCCTACCAAATCAGAGAGCCAAAGCCTCAGAGGCCCCCAACACCTCAGCACTGAAGCAGACCAAAAATGAACCCAACATGGCTCAGGGAAGTCTTGCGGAAGAGGGGGCGGAAAGAATGTCAGAGTTACATGTTGGGTCATGATTTGCAGAGACATTTATCATACTAATAACTGGGGGCTAACTCCACAATGCACAACCCATTTTCATTAACAAGGAGGGTCTAATGGGAGGGGGTAGATCACAGATGAGCCTAAATAATGGTACCAAACTGCCTGTATTCACTGAAATGAAAACTAATAAATTAAATTAAAAAAAAAATTCATGAACCAAATCACAACCAAACTGAATGAAGTTTTGTCTCAACTGTACTTTCAACTCCGTATAATTTACCTACAGAATTTATCACAAGATAAACATCATTGCCTTCTTCCCAGAGAAAGTAAGTGTGTGTGTGTGTGTGTGTGTGTGTGTGTAGATGTAAATGCCAACACTTAATTTTTGAACACAAAGTGTATGTTTTTTTTTTTTACTTTTAAAACTTGTAACTTTAATTCTCTCCTTTCAGAGAATATCTTCCTGTTTTAAGACTCAATGTATAAACATATTTTGCATGTTATAACTTTCATTAGTTTGTATAAACATAAACATTCGTGACTCTAAGTAAAAAAAAATACTTTATTCTTTACTACAAAGCTTATGATCACTGACATGACAGTCTCATTCCCCACAGAATTCCTGTTTCTACTATATGCAGACATGCTAAAAGTTCTGCCAGAAGTTCTCAACAACATAAAGAAAGGTCCCTCACTTCAATGACTGCTCCATTAACAAAGTACATAAGGGGATGAAGATAAGGTTCAGTGGTAGAGGTTTAGTATGGTTGAGGCCTTGGGCTTGTTTCCAGTACCTCCAAAGAATTGACTAATCCAAGTTTCAATGCACAATTAAATTAATATAACATGCAGAAAAGGATCATGAGAATAGGAGTCAGGGCTTCTACAAATTAGAAACAGAATCCATGGGGTTGTCTCTATCTATAGTAGAAACATAAAAAAATCTTGCAACTGTTTCCGTAAAGAATTCCCCTTTTCACAGGCTGGAGAGATGGCTTAGCGGTTAAGCGCTTGCCTGTAAAGCCTAAGGACCCTGGTTCAAGGCTCGGTTCCCCAGGTCCCACGTTAGCCAGATGCACAAGGAGGCGCACACGTCTGGAGTTCGTTTGCAATGGCTGGAAGCCCTGGCTCGCCCATTCTCTCTCTCTCCCTCTATCTGTCTTTCTCTCTGTGTCTGTCACTCTCAAATAAATAAATAAAAAATGAACAAAAAATATTTAAAAAAAGAATTCCCCTTTTCTATCATCTAAAAACAACCACTTACAATGGAGCAGAAGAATCTCTTGATGCCAGCATAATTGGACAATACCCATGCCCACTATCACATGAGCAATGCCCTCCTTTCTCATAGACAATGATAATACTGTTGATGGAACTAGGAACATTCATTCATGAAGTTAAATGATACCAATTGACCAACAGTTCTGCCATAGTAAGTTTGTGTCCCTTGCCTTGTAAGTTTATCCAAGAAAGAACCAAGTAATGCTTCAAATGAAGGGTGTACTTGAGAAATTCTTTCAATATAAGATCCATAAGGCTGGAGGGATGGCTTAGTGGTTAAGACATTTGCCTGCAAAGCCAAAGAACCGAGGATCAATTCCCCAGGACCCACGTTATCCAGATGCACAAGGGGGCACGTGCATCTGGAGTTCCTTTGCAGTGGCGGGAGGCCCTGGCATGCCCACCTCCTCTCTTTTCTCTCCATCTCTACCTCCCCCTTTCTCTGTGAAATAAATAAACAAAATAAATAAATTACTTTAAAAAGATGTATAGAACCTTATTCCATTTGATATTATGTTGAAATCTGCAAAGTTCACTTACAACAAACTTCTATATTAAAATGTTTCTGATAAAATTATACTAGGCACTAAAATGCACATTAGCTATTGAGATTCTTTAACATAAAATGAGACCTTTTAAATCAAAAACCTAGAATTTTGAATCTTTTTTTTTATTTTTACAGTTTTTTTTGAATTAGAATGTGAGTTGTGTATGGTGTACTACTCATAAAGATACTATGTTTTCTTGGTAAAGACCTGCAACACAATGCATACCTGGAACAAACGCTAAAAAAAGCCTTCAACACTGTTTACAGGGCTTTCTAACAGAGTGATTTTTGTTTCTTTCCTGCCATGAGACAATGCTCAATCATGAAACCAGTCAATTCACGCATTGCACATGGAATATACTCATTTCCAAGTCAGTAAGTGGGTAGGTCAATATCCATGAGTAACTGCAACTACTTTTAAAGTGAAAACTAAATAAAAATTTGCAAATAAAAAGGTGTGTGTGTGTGTGTGTGTGTGTGTGTGTGTGTGTGTATGTGTGTTTCATGGTGCAGGTGTGGAGGTCAGAGGACAACTTCACTTTCTGGGTTCTCATTCTTCATATGGTATTGAGCATTGCTCTTGTTGTTTGCCACTGCATTTACAAGTTTAGCTGGCCCTCAAGCTTCTAGATACTTCTCCTGTCTCTTTCTCCCTACCACACACTTGGATTGCAAATGCTCACACTACAGCATGATTTTACATGGGCCTGAGGATCTGAACTCAGGTACTTCTGCTTATACAAAATGCACTTTATCAACTCATCCTTCTCTCCAGGACCCCACATTTTTAAAACAGAGATTATAGATAAGTAAGTTTTAGTTCTTGTTAGTTGCAAGAAGATGAGATTATTTACAGGGTCCACTGACTAAAAGCATATAACACATGAAGTGTTGCATGGCTTAAGGAAAATATAATAGTAATAAATTTTTATAAAGAAAGCTAAATCTGACCATGATTGTGCCCATGTATAATCTAACAACTTAGGAGGCTGAAACAGTAGAAACACAACTTCCAGGCAAGTCATCTACAGAGTAAGACCTTGTACCCAAATATATATAATGGAAAAAAAGGCTGCTAGATTTGCCAGCCTGGTTCTGAGCCCTTGTTTGCTATTAGCTGGTAAGTTATACAACACAGCTATTCTTTATAGATTTGCATGATCTCAATTTCATTTTAGTGCCTCAGAAAACTCACAGGTCATGTTTCAGTGCCAAGCAGAATATTCTAAATTATGCCCAGTATACCTAAACTTTTTGTAAATAATCATTATTTTAGGGTATAAATAGATGCCCAAAATATTTCACCTCATTAATTTACCTGTGAAAATCTCCTTCACCGTAAAAATCCTGTACTTTTCTTATTTCCTATCTAAAAATTTTTGTTGACAACCTATAATCTTATTCTTAATCAAGTACAAGTTGGAGAAAAAATTAATATTCTTAAGAGAAAATTAAATGTGAGGAAGTGCCAGATTTAATTTTTTTATTTCAGTCAAGATACAAAATGATTAAGAAAATATACCTGAATATACTGTTCACTGAAAATTCAGCTCTGAGACATAATTTTTAAATCTAATATATACAATATAAAAGTTCAAACTTTAAAATATCACTTTTAAGATACACTGTATGAGTAGGTGAGTAGGTAAACCTTGAAACTGAAAATTTAATTCAAAAGCTTAGATTTTAATTTTACTCTAATTCAAACCTTTTCAGCATTTAACAATATAACAGTAAATTTTTACTAGTCTCAAAATAATGATTCTAATTTTATATCCAGGAAGTTTGTATGTATGTATGTATGTATGTATGTATGTATGCATGCATGCATGCATATATATTTTTTTTTCTGCCTACATTTGGATAATTAGTAAGTACTATATACTTCTACTGTCTTTGATGATGAAACAATGAGATTTTTAGAAAATAGTAGTATTCTACTTAGAAAATTCAAAAATCACCATATGTTGTCATTTGTTAGTCAACTACAAGACAGACCATGGACACTAGCTCACCACTATTCACATTTTCTTCCTCATTTATCCCCAAGTGGGTATAATTGTGGAAATAATTATATAATAAATTGTGGAAAGAAAAAGTAATTACAAACATTAATCAGTTTTATAAATGTAGGTTAATTTTATTTTATTTTTATTGTAATCACTGCTTGTATCTTATGAAGTTTGTGTGTATGTATATATATATTTTTTTCTGCCTACCTTTGGATAATTAGTAAGTACTATATACTCCTACTGTCTTTGATTATGAAACAATGAGATTTTTAGAAAATAGTGGTGTTCTACTTAGACAATGCTAAAATCAACATACACTGTCATTTGTTAGTCAACTACAAGACAGACCACGGACACTAGCTCACCACTATTCACATTTTCTTCCTCATTTGCCTCCAAGTGGGTTACTCTGTGTATAATAAATTGTGGGAAAAAGAAACTACAAGCATGAGTCAGTTTTATAAATGTAGCTTAATTGTATTTTATTTTTATTGTAATCACTGCTTGTATCTTAAAGCTACAAAAATGACTGTGGACAGACTAAGTGCAACCCGTGCTCTCTTCCATCCTACACATGGGAAAAAGTGATTTTGGGTGTGTGCTTCCTGCTCCAGTCTGTTAATATTTCTGTACCTAAATTCTGAGTTCTTGCCTTTGCTCAGAATGTGTTGACCAATGGCTTAAATTATGCTTCTGCTAGATAGATAACGACCAGAAGATACCAATTATAGATTAAATTGTATGTTTATGTATGATGTTGCTTCTTTTGCCATAACCAGGCAAGAATACAACTCAAAAATATTACATCATAATCCTAAGGGTTACCCACTCTACTGATGTCTCACACACACACACAAACCAGTGTGACAGCTGTGAGTATACGTAATCTCCATTCTGAGGCTTTTAAACAAAGGAAAAACAAATACAATTTTTTTTTTTGATTTTTTGAGGTAGGGTCTCTGTCTAGCCCAGGCTGACCTGGAATTCACTGTGGAGTCTCAGGGCGACCTTGAAGTCAAGGTAATCCTCCTACCTCTGCCTCTCAAATGCTGGGATTAAAGGCATGCACCACCACACCTGGTACAAATATTTTTTTTTTATTTAAACATTTAAATATGCTGAGGTAATATCAAGCGCAAATATTCTCAAAATTCTAAAGAAGCAAATGTGTTGATAAAATTTTCTCAAGTCCATATACCTGTTACATATAATGAATAACCTTTAGGGGAAATATTAATTATCTTATCTTTGTATTCATTATCATTTCTGAGATTTTTGTTTTAAATTAGTACCAATACATGTAAGCATATTAAACATCATTCTTTAAAAACAAAATATTAAAGGAATTTGAGTACTAAAATGTAACTTTTCATCCTTATATAAAATTGTCTCCATGCAATATAGAAAACTTAAGTGATCAAAGTAAATTTGGACACCGATTCAAACTTCAAACTGACTAAAACAATTGTACAAAAAAAAGGAATCCTAACATATCCATCATACAGATTTGATGAAATAAGCTATCAGTTTATATAGTGCTACAAGGCGCAATGGCTCACACCTGTTACCCCAGCACTCAGGAGGCTGAGGCTGGAGCAAGTCTAGGCTAGCCAGGGTTACATAGCAAACAGACACTCCCAGAAAACTAGATAATGGTGAATTTGGTTTCTTGAAAGTCCTTATTTCATGGGAACCATTTACCGGGTGATGGCAATTATTGCTGGAGATGTCAAATGTGCCACCCGCCTCTGTGTCCCTGTTCCTCTTGTGTGTAGCTAGAACCAGGGTTATTCAAACAAGACCAGACTTATTCACAAGGGCAAAGGGACAAACATTTCACCATGGCAACTTTGCAGATCAGTGGTGCTCCATCTCTCTGCAACAATGGCCACACTAGAAAACCGTGGAGAGGAATGCTGCCACACTGATGGTCACTCTTTAAAGCTACTGCTAGCTTGTAATCAAAGCGGCCATGGATGGGATCTGCAGAACCTATTTCTCTCTGGTGCCACAAGCACAGCAGTGACCACCACCTGCAAAGCCTGTGGCTGCCACAGGGACTAGGGACACAGATGCCAGGCTGCTGCCCGCAGGGAGCCCAAGTGCCCACCTCGAACTCCATGTTCACCTCCTCTCCTCACCTGGGGCTACAAGTACTCCTTCCCTCACCTGGTGGTCCTAAATCCTCCTCCCTCACCTTTCCTCCCAAGTGCTCCTCTCCTCACGTGGTGCTCCCAAGTCCTTCCCCACTGACGCGATGCTCCCAGGTCTTCCTCTCCTCATTCCATGCTCCCAAGTCCTCCTCTGCTCACCTCAATGCCTCATCTCCTCACCCCGTGCTCCTCAAATCCTCCTCTCCTCCCAGCCCTAACTCCCACACTCCGCCCCCACAATCCTCCAGCTTGGCACTCACGAGAAGAAAGGGTCATCCTCAAGGGCCGCTGCTCAGCATCTGGAACATCTTGGCTGGAAGGTGGCAGTCCATCAGCGCACCTGCCCCTGGGCATGACTGGGCCTCCAATGCTGCAAGAACCTCTCTGGGTTGCTGAGGCGGAGCGTGGAGCCAGGCTGCGTTCCCATTGGTCATTAAACACTGACGTCATCGAGGTAGGCGTGGACAATGAACAATTGCCATGGCAACCTTGGTCAACACACTGCCCCAGAGATGTCTGGCTGGAGACCCGCCTTCAAGCTTTCAGAAGCCTCATGGGGACTGAGTAGCTCTTACCTGACTGGAAGGACCACTTCCCCATGACCATGGTCAGTCAGCCAATTCCCGAGTCTCTTTGGGAAAATGGAAACGAGGCAAGGTTTGAACCCAATACAGTCTTAAATCCTATAGCTAATCCCATTCTGCCATGCACAGAAATGAATCCTACACCAGAAGCATTCTCTGGTGGCTGATCCAATAAGGAGAAAAGTGAGCAGTTATAAGTTATTGAAAGAAACAGGATTAAACCAATCAGAATATTAAAAATACAAATGGGCTGGAGAGAAGGCTTAGCGGTTAAGCGCTTGCCTGTGAAGCCTAAGAACCCCGGTTCAAGGCTCAATTCCCCAGGACCCAGGTTAGCCAGATGCACAAGGGGGCGCACGCGTCTGGAGTTCGTATGCAGAGGCTGGAGGCCCTGGCGCGCCCACTCTCTCTCTAACTGCCTCTTTCTCTGTCTGTCACTCTCAAATAAATAAATAAAAATAAACAAAAAAACCCTCACAAACATATTTTTATGAATCTAAAATTCTAAGCAGTGTTTCACAACATGTACATGTAGCCATAGGATCAACAAATAAATGAGGGAGCTGCTTTCTTCTGTGTTCATTTTCCACCTCTGTTTCAAAGATCAGGTTTCAGGTTAAGGCCTATAAATCCTCAACACCTCTCCAGCATTCTTAACCTATCAACAGACTCAGCTGAGCACAAGCCCTGAAGCAAGGAGCCACACCCAACTAAAATTCACTTACTATACTTTTTCGGTGTATAAGGAGACTTCTAGTTTTGTCAAGGATTTCTTTTATAATTTAAAGCAGTGCAATTTATTAATAGGGAGTCTTAATTTTTTTTTAGATGGAAAAGTGATCCCAAGTATTACAGGTGGAATTCGGATGGGGAAGGTGGAGGTAAGTAAGTAATAACATGAAGGAGGTCCTCAAATTACTGAGCTTTGGAAATCAATACCTTCTTTGGAGCTGGAGACAGAATACAGAAAAAAAAAAAAAAAACCAGTAATGATGAAAGAAAATAAAGGAATGGTAAGGGCATGGAAAAGGGAGAAACTGGCCTCCCACATCTGCCCTTCCTTCCTTTGCAGCTAGAGATAAGACAGCATGGCCTTTCCACTCTGGCTAGAAGTGAAGCTCAGAAAGCATGTCTGCATGAGGAAACATCTAGAATAGCTCTATTGAAAAAAAAAGTGTATATGATATGGAATTAGTCTTTCTTTTTCAACAAAATACTTCATTTATTAAACAGAGAGAGAGAGACAGAACATGGGTTTGCCAGGGCCTCTTGTTGATGCAAAGGAACTCCAGTTAAATGAGTCACTTTATGTATCTTACTTTACATGTGTAGTGGAGAATCAATATCAGGCCCTCTGGCTTTGCAAGCAAGCACCTTTAACCACTGAGCTATCTTCCCAACTCCTGTAATTAATCTTTCTTTAGAACAGAGCAAGCACAAAATGTTAAGAAGGTCACATTTGGAAGAAAAAGAGAAAGCTTAATATAAAATAGAGTAAGTTATGTGATAAATAGTTCTACATCAGGACTGTATAGAGATAATTGTGAGGAAATTTTTCTTTACTGTGTGAGAATTTTTCTCAGAACCAGTGCACTGTTCAAACATGAAAGCTTTAGTTTGGCCTGTCTGGTCAGGGCATTGCCCTGAGCTTTGGGAAGCCATTTGGACTCCATGGTATATACTTTATAAATACTGTGGAGAAAAAAGAATTGGAGCTGAAGAGGCCATGAAAAGAGCTTCAGATTTGGTGTGTAAGAGGTAAGGAATGAAAAACAAGTTGGTTCAAGGAGGAGAAAACCCCCCCAAAAAAGCAGTGGGAATGCATGGCAGGCTAGGAAGGTCGTAAATTCCACTGTAAATGTAATCATGACTGCCACTACACAGGGCCATCCTGTACAGTGTGATAGGGAATTATAAGCTGTAAGTGTGAAGAATAACTTGAAAAGAATGAAGGGGGTATTAAAGTGTACACTTATACACAGGGAATGACATGTGGGCCTTACTGAGAAGGTAAAAAAAAAAAAAATAAACAAAACTGTATGGGTAGAAAATGGATGTCTATCCATGCAAAGGTTCCTGATGAATATACTGTATACTTCTATACATTTGCCTTGAAACTCACCTTCAGAAAGTAAAGTAAAATTATTTATTACAGTAATAGATTGTACTAAGTTCTTTTACAGACATTTTCTCATTTAACCCTTCCAATACTAAGATGTTTATTCTATTACATATGAAAAAAATTGAGAGACTGGGGATGTAGTTCAGTGGTAGAGTGGTTGCCGTGCATGCTTGAGGCCCTGTCTTTGATCCCCCTACTGTAAAAATAAAGGCAACCCAAAGAATTGATGAGTCACTTAAAACTCAAGATTTGTCCTTCTTCAAAACCTGTATTATGTCTGCCATCCTCCTTAAAAACAAAAGGCAAAAGTGTCATGTATCAGTACATCTGTGTGGCAGACATCTTTACACATATATTATTTCTAGCCACACAGTGTTTCATTTAGAAGGACACGGACCAAGTCAAGGACATTCAGAGGAATGGATAAAACTCAGACCACTCTATTAAAACCACCAAGAGTTCAAAATGGCAAACAGTCCACGTTTCATTCCTGCATTAATTCATCAGAGTCTTATATCTCAGGCACTCTCAAGCCATAAAGAGTACTGAATTTCCTGGTATCTTGGAGCTTACATGTCAGCACATAGCTCACTCACCAGTGAGTTTATAAATACTGCCATTATAGCTGCTAATGGGTTTCAATATATTCCTCAGGACCTTCTCTGGAGTGTCCAAGAAGAATTAATAGGCTTTAACATAAAGAAACTATAGGGCTGGAAAGATGGTTTAGTGGTTGTGTGCTTGCCTGTGAAGCCTAAGGACCCAGGTTTGAGGCTCTATTTCCCAGGACCTATGTTAGCCAGATGCATAAGGGGGCACATGTGTCTGGAGTTCATTTGCAGTGGCTAGAGGCCCTGGCATGCCAATTCGCGCACTCTTTCTCTCTCCTGTTTCTCTCCCTGTCTGTCACTGTCAAATAAATAGATAAAAATAAACAAAAAATTAAAATAAAAAAGAAACTATAGGGCTGGAGAGATGGTTTAGCGGTTAAGCGCTTGCCTGTGAAGCCTAAGGACCCCGGTTTGAGGCTCGGTTCCCCAGGTCCCACGTTAGCCAGATGCACAAGGGGGCGCACGCGTCTGGAGTTCGTTTGCAGAGTCTGGAAGCCCTGGCACACCCATTCTCTCTCTCTCCCTCTATCTGTCTTTCTCTCTGTGTCTGTCGCTCTCAAATAAATAAATAAATAAAAATTAAAAAATAAGAAACTATAGTTTTAAATTTACTTATTAGAGAGAGGCAAGCAGATAGAATGAGTGTACCAGGGCCTCCAGCCCCTGAAAATGAACTCCACTTGCATGTGCCACGCTGGGCATCTGGCTTATATGGGTAGTGTGAAATCAAACCTGGGTCTTTAGGCTTCGCAGACAAGTGTCTTCACTGCTAAGCCATCTCTCCAGCCCTCAACATCTTTTTGAGAGCTGGATTTTTTAAAACTTAATTGTAGTTCTGAAGAGTCCTAATGTTTAGGTCATTATAAACATCACACCACAGGTGATTTCAATGTATTTAGGGACTCTATCCTCTAATCTTTTTATCTGTTCATTGATGATGCATACATGTGCTCTGGGAAAGAGTTTTCAAAGCAAACTCACAAATAATCATATGACAAGCTTTGAATAAAATGGAGACACCTTACATCTGTTGAACATTGTGTTTCTTTGTTAGGTGGCACTAAATCCAGGAAATGTCATTTTGTGGGAAATCAACATTTTTGCAAATTGCTATAACGTAAAGAAAGCATTTCTTGGACCTTAGTGAAGCAGTTATCTTCTCATTACTAGCACAAAACATTTGACTAGAAGGCATCTTATGGAAGGAAAAGGTTTCTTTCGGCTTTCAGTTGCATCATCACTGTCTTAAAGATAAGGCCTAGGTAAACATGATAAGCATTGTGGTACAGATGAGGCCTGGGATAAAAAATGTTCACTTTTGTGTTTTAGATGAGGCCTAGGGAGACATCACCATCATGTTGTTACAGAAGAGGCCTGGGGAGACATGATCATCATCGTGTTATAGATTAGGATTGAGGAGACATGACCAATATGTTTTTCCAGATGAGTCCTAGGGAGACATGGTCATCATGTTGTTACAGATGAGGCCTGGGGAGACATGATCATCATTGTGTTAGATATGATGAATGGGGACACTTTATCATCATTGTGTTATAGATTAGGCCTGGGGAGATATGAACATCCTTGTTTTAGAGAAGCAACCTGTGGAGACAAGATTATCATTATATTAGTATTCAGGCCTGGAAAGGCTTGATCGTCATTTTATTACAGATGAGGCCTGAAGGGATATGATCAGCACTGTGTTATGAATGAGGCTTAGGGAGAGATGACAATCAAGATGTTGCAGATAAGGCCTGTGAAGACATGGTCATCAGTGTCTTACAGAAGAAGCCTGGGAAGACATGATCATCACTGTGTTACAGATGACACCTAGGACAAATGATGTTTATTGTGATACAGATAAGGTCTAAAGAAATATGATCATCATTGTGCTGCAGGCAAGACCTGGAGAGTCATGATCATGATTGCGTTACAGATGACACCTTGAGAGACATGATCTTCATTGTGCTACAGACAAGGCCTGGGAAGACTTGATTATCATTGTGTTAAAGACATGATGATTATTGTGTTAAAAATGAGGCCTGAGAAGACATGGTCATCAATGTTTCAGGGAAGAGGCCAGGGAGACGTGAATATCAATGTGTTACAGAAGAGGCCTGGGGAGACATGATAATCATCATTTTACAGATGAGGCCTGGGGAGTCAACCATCATTATGTTACAGAAAAGGCCTGGGGAGACATGATCATTATCATGTTAAAGTTGAGGCCTGGGAAGACATGATTATCATTGGGTTACAGGTGAGTCTTGGTGTAGGTTTTGATCATCTTTGTGTTTCAGATGAGGCTAGGGACATTATCATCACTGTGTTACAGATGAGGCCTGTGGTGACATGACCAACATGTTTGGACAGATGAGGCCTAGGGAGACATGATGATCATCATATTACAAATGAGGCCTGTGGATACATGCCCCAAATCTTGTTATATAAGGGGCCTGGGGAAACATGATGCTCATTGTGCTGCAAACGTGGTATGGTGAGACCAATTTACCATCATTATTTTACAGATATGGTCTGATCATCATTGTGTTACAGATAAGGCTTAGGGAGACAAGATCATCACTGTGTTACAGATGAGGCCAGGGGAGATTTGATCATCATTTGCTACAAATGAAGCCTGAGAAGATGTGATTATCACTGTGTTACAAATGAGGCCTGAGGAGACATGATCTTCACTGTGTAACAGATGAAGCCTAGGGAAACCGGATCATCATTGTGCTGCATAAGTGGTATGGTGAGATGAATTTAATATCATTATTTTACAGATTTGACCTAGGGTACATAAACATCACTGTGCTACAGATGAGACCTGTGGAAACATGATCATCATTAGGTTGCAGATGAGATCTGGGGAGACTTGATTTTCCTTGTGTTACAAATGAGGCCTGGGAAGACATGATCTTTGCTGTATTACAGATGAGGCCTAGAGAGGCATGATAATCATTGTGCTGCAGAAGTGGTATGGTGAGATGACTTTATCATCATTTTACAGGTATGGCCTGGGAACATGATTGGAACAATGATACATATGTGGCCTGGGCAGAAATGACCATCATTGTGTTACAGATGAGGCCTGGGGAGACATGATCAGCATTTGGTTACAGATGAGGCCTGGGGTAAGAAATTATCCATTTAGTGTTTAAGCTGAGGGCTAGGGAGACATGATCATCACTGTGTTACAGATGAGGTCTAGGGAGACATAACCAGCATATTGTTACAGATAAGGCCTGGGGAAACATGATTATCATTGGGTTACAAATGAGGCCTGAGAAGATTTAGTCATCAATGTTTTAGAGAAGAGGACATGGGAGACATGAATATCAATATGTTTCAGATGTGGCTTGGAGAGACTTGATCATCATGTTCTCATGGAAGAGGCCTGGGGAGACATGATAATCATTGTGTTACAGATATGGTCTGGAGAATTTTGACCATAATGATGTTACAGAGAAGAACTGGGGAGACATGATCAACAATGCATTAGATATGAGGCCTGGGGATACATAATCCTCACTGGGTAACACATAGGGCTGGGGTATGACATGATCATCTTTGAAAGGAATGTGTAAGAGAAAAGCAAAAGAGAACATCAGACTTGATCTCTACAGGCAAGACTGTTTATTGAGAAAAAACAATGAGGGTCCTTAGCTTTCCCATGTGATGAAGGCTGAAGCACTGGGCCAGGCTGGGGTGTAAGCTTATAAGGAGGATCCTAAGAAAAACAGACTGTACTAGGTGCAGTTGATAAGAAAATTGTAGCTGTTTGTGTCCTTGTTCAGAATAGGCTTCTTCAGCCATGTCTAAGTGAGGGTACTCAGATGGTCTCTGGTCCTTCAAGGCCATTTAGGCTAAGGGGAGTACATTAGTCAGGGAAGGGTGCCAAACTTCTCTCTTGCCCACAGGCTTTAGGGGTAGCTATTAACTCTTTAGTTTCCTTTAGTTTTCAGGGAAGGTTATTAAACACTGAGTCCAGACTGTGGAAGGATAAAAGAAATTGGGGGCTGGAGAGATGGCTTAACAGTTAAGTGTTTGCCTGTGAATCCCAAGGATCCTTGTTCAAGGCTCAATTCCCCAGGATCATTTAAGCCAGATGTACAAGTTGGTGCGTGCATCTGGAGTTTGTTTGCAGTGGCTGGAGGCTCGGTTGTGCGAATTCTCTCTTTCTCTCTATCTGCGTCTTTCTCTTTCTGTCTGCCTGCCTTTCTCAAATAAATAAAAATAAAATGGGGAGAACAGGGAGTGAGTGGGACATTTTGGTGAGGACTACATGGGGGGGGATTGGGGATGAAGACTCGTGTTCCAACTGTTTTAAGCTGGGGTGGGCAATAGATCTCTCAGTCCTGTGGCAGTTGGATGTTCAGGGGCTGATATTCAGGTGCCATGAAGAATTTAGTGACTTGCTGAGCACTGAAGGCATGTATTCTGTCCAGGAGGAATTCTGTGAGGCATCTGAATATGCAAGGACAAAAAGAGAGGGTGAATAAAGTACATTCCAGAGACAGGATAGGTTTAACTTGAAGGGAGTAGAGTTGTGAGATTTATTAACTTATAGCAATAGATATCTGTCTTAGTTGGTCACAGATAAATGTCAGGTCACATGTAAAGAAATAATATTGGCCATTAAAAAGGCTAATATAGCCCAAAATATCATTGGCTCTGAATTGGTAACATTAACCTCTCCATAATCATTGTAGTCCACATTGAAGTCTTAGTCCCACAGGTGTGACTTCTGGGAGTTTTAGTTTTTTATTTGTCAAACTTTATCTTGTAATTTTGTGTATATAGTAGGCTATTGTCCCTCATCAGTCTTATGAACAGGCAAAGAGACGGTGCTTCAGGAGAGTGATAGTCATTAGAGCCATTAGAAAAAAAAGTCTAGATCATGTCAAATCTATTAGCCATTATGATCTGGTTATTCATGTATGAGTTTTCTTGCATGTGACATGATATTTACAGGTGACATGGACATTATATTCAAGGTAGAAAAATAATAATAATAATTAGGAGTTGGATAAGGAAGAAAGAATTGGTAATTTGGGTGGGAGGTTAATTGAAATTTGTGGAAATATAAAAATTCAGTTTAGGTAAGGTAGGAAGTATAAGAGATTATTAATGAAGCAATATTTGAAATTTCTTAAATTATTTTGAATTTAGATATGATAAAGATTAAGAAATTAACTAATTTTGAAATTTTGGTTTAAAGTTGTGTGTGCGTGTGTGTGTGTGTGTGTGTGTGTGTGTGTGTTAAGCCTTTACTGGAGAAGGTTTATGGTCTTTACTTGGTTGGTTCAAAGACTAAAAAGACTTATATTTAGGAGAACTAATGAAAGTATGTTAAGCTGAAAGGATAAAACTTTGATTAGTCTTGATAATTTGTTATTATTAGTTGTTTATTTTATAAACATAATGAAAATGTGTTTTGTAGAATTATACTGGTTATATAATAAAATGAAATATATTTTATATAGTTAGACTCAGTATTACTTATAGCAAATAAGTAAAGGTCTTACCCAATAGGAAAACATGATTGTAACATTTAAGAAACCTATTGTTGTAAACAGTGTACTATGTAACAAAATAAAGACTTAGTTTTGATTTTTATGTCACATTCAGATTAAGTTTAGAAAAATAAACAAAACTAGTTAAAATATCTTGATCTTGTTAAGTTTGATATTGATATGGGAAACTCAAATTTCACCAGAGATGGGGTGGAGAATCAGTCTATTTTTACGTCAGTGTGAGTACGGGGGAATCTCTTCCAAAGCCTGAGAAAATGGTTAATTAGTAGAGAGATATCTCTAGGTGTGTTGTGGAGTTAAGAAGAAACATAAGAAAATTTTGGTACTGGTCAGAAGCTGTAATACTAACGATGGCCTTGAAACAGTACAAAAACTACAGTGTCCATACAAAATGCTATTCAGTGTGGGACAGGATGAGCATGAAGGTTTATTACGGTACAAGACATAACTTTGTGCCAGAGGCCTTTAACTTTTTTATTATAATATGAGGTATGGTATTATAAATAAATTTATCAACTTATTATAGAGAATTGATTGAACTATGTAAATAATTAAGGCAAAGGAAATACAGTTTTTAGAAGGTAGACACATCTTATTTTCAAAATATGTAATAATTAAAAGTACAGGTCTAACATGTCAAGTAAGGCAGCATAAAGTTTGGCATTTGTATTTGGTAATATCTTTGATTAGTTAAGATACCTGTGTGGCTACCAATAATCCCCTACACTGGAAGCAGAACACAGCATTTAAGATCATTTGTCTAGAGCAAGTAACATGTCTTAAGTATTAATATATCTATAAGCAATGAACTTAAAAACAAGAAATTAGACCATTATTTAAGTAAAACTTTGACTGAGACTGAGTATACATAGCTTAAGAATCAAGCCAAACTTGTTCGTCGTTGAGGTAAATCATTGTGCATTTAACATACATTAGAGACATTAGATAGACATAAAGTGATTTTTTTCATCAATTGCATTTTATCACAGAACCATTTTTTAAGTTTAATATAAGGTAATATTTATGAATGGTAGAATATATGAAGCCTAGATAAACTATATTAATATTATTTGTATATTGCAGGCTTTCCTAGGGCAGGAGGAGTTTTTATTTTATTTATTTATTTATTTACTTTTTGTTTCCCTACAAGTAAAGTTACAATGATTAGATCACCTTTTATAAGACTTAGACAATAGTTTCAGTGATAAATCACCCAGTAAAACAACATGAACAAGACAGGAACCATTTTAAGGCTCAGGTTTTTTGTTTGTTTGTTCTTTTAGTTATAATCTTAAAATATTTTAAAATGTTTTTGATCATTTATGTATTTGTTTTTTTTATGAGTGACAGACACAGAGAGAAAGAGGGAAGGAGGGAGGAAGTAAGGGAGGGAGGGAGGGAGAGAGGGAGGGAGAGAGAGACAGAGAGAGAGAGAGAGAGAAAGAGAGAGAGAGAGAGAGAGAGAGAGAGAATGGGCATGCTGGGGCCTCCAGCCACTGCAAATGAACCCCAGACACATAAGCCCCTTGTGCATCTGGCTAATGGGAGTCCTGGGGCCCTTAGGCTTCAAAGGCAAGTGCTTAACCACTAAGCCATCTCTCTAGCCCAGATATAATAATCTTATCAAATAGAAGGAGGATGATAAACAGAACATATTAAATTTGGTTGAGAACTTTAAAGCCACTCTTTTTCAACCAGTATCATGACCAGATTAATATGAATTAGCTAGTTTTTAAGTTTACCACCTGAACACCATAGCATCCTGTTACCAGCTGGGGCCATCCTTTGTTATTCTGATATAAGCCTTAGGTTAATGGTCATCTTAATATCAAGGAGTTTGTAATCTGATCAAGTACTTTAAGATTTAATCAACTTTGTTTTTATACTTTCTGTTTGAGTTTACTCATATTTTTAGCTACATAATTTTTACTCATCTACATATTTCTACCTTACAATCTATGTAACCACTTTGTAAAAATCTTTTTCATCAAATATTTACTAACATTTAAAGTTTTCTATCCAGCTTATCTTCCTTAGTCAGTTACTCTTATAACTATCAACAAAAACCTTTTTACCATAAGACTTTTGATATTACCATTTCAGTTTTTTTCTAACTTCTGCTTGTATGTTTTATCTTTTTAATGGTTCATTATAATTAGACTGTGTTCTGATTGTCTGTCTTCACATTTCCTGGTTCAGTAGACCCCTAGGCTCACCTCTTTTTTTTTTAATTTAATTTATTAGTTTTCTTTTCAGTAAATACAGGCAGTTTGGTACCATTGTTTAGGCTCATCTGTGATCTACCCCCTCCCATTGGACCCTCCTTGTTGATGTAAATGGGTCGTGCATTGTGGAGTTAGTCCACAGTTTTTGGTATGATAAATGTCTCTGCAAATCATGACCCAACATGTGACTCTGACATTCTTTCCGCCCCCTCTTCCGCAGAATTTCCCTGAGCCATGTTGGGTTCAGTTTTGGTCTGCTTCAGCGCTGAGGTGTTGGGGGCCTCTGAGGCTCTGGCTCTCTGATTTGGTAGGAGTTGATTTTTCTCTGCGTTGGTCTCCTTCCCCTTTGTGCTGGTATCCAGTTCACAGGAAAATATCACCCTTGCTTGTTTCACCAATTGTCCTTAGTTTCAGTTGGGCCCCTTTTGAGGTATGTTGGGGTAGCTCTCTCCATAGGATCTGCATCTATCTGAAAAAGAGAAGCAGATTCTCCAATGGAGAGTAAGTTAGCACCCAGAAAATTGAAATAACACTAACTTTTTTGGTAGACAGATTGATAGGTGTAGGCCCTCTTATACCCCGTGATTGATGGTAGCTTGATTAATACTTAGAAGGTTAGTTATACTGATTTTATATTTTTTATTTTTATGTTATATTTAGATGAGGTTTAAATAAACAAATAAACTCATTAAAATGAATCTTGATTTTGTAAAAATTTAGATATTTTTAGTATTTAAAGGTTTAACAGCAGGAAATATAGGTATAGATTAATTTAATTTTGATTTGAGAATGAAAAATTAAATAAACTCATCTAGATGTTACAAAGAGTAAAGTCTGAACTATATGTGCAATTAAGGCGAGAAAAAAAAGAAGAATGAAAATGTTTAAGTTAACCCTTTTTATCATAGGCAACCAAAAACTCGTTCAGTTTAAGTCTCATAACTTTTTTTAAAATTTTTATTAGCATTTTCCATGATTATAAAAGAAAACCTCATGTTAATTCCCTCCTTCCCCCCACACTTTCGCCTTTGAAATCCCATTCTCCATCATATTACCTCCCCATCACAATCATTGTACTTACATATATATAATATCAACCTATTAAGTACCCTCCTCCCTTCCTTTCTATTATAAGTCGCCTTTTTAACTTACTGGCCTCTGCTACTAAGTATGTTCATTCTCATACAGAAGCCCAATCATCTGTAGCTAGCATCCACATATGAGAGAGAACATGTGGCGCTTCGCTTTCTGGGCCTGGGTTACTTCACTTAGTATAATCCTTTCCAGGTCCATCCATTTTTCTGCAAATTTCATAACTTCATTTTTCTTTACCACTGAATAGAACTCCATTGTATAAATGTGCCACATCTTCATTATCCACTCATAAGTTGAGGGACATCTAGGCTGGCTCCATTTCCCAGCTATTATAAATTGAGCAGCAATAAACATGGTTGAGCATGTACTTCTAAGGAAATGAGATGAGTCCTTTGGATATATGCCTAGGAGTGCTATAGCTGGGTCATATGGTAGCTCAATCTTTAGCTGTTTTAGGAACCTCCACACTGATTTCCACAATGGCCAGACCAGATTGCATTCCCACTAGCAGTGTAGAAGGGTTCCTCTTTTTCCACATCCCCACCAACATTTATGGTCATTTGTTTTCATGATGGTGGCCAATCTGACAGGAGTGAGATGGAATCTCAATGTAGTTTTAATCTACATTTCCCTGATGACTAGTGACGTAGAACATTTTTTTAGATGCTTATATGCCATTTGTATTTCTTCAATGAGAATGCTCTATTTAGCTCCATAGTCCATTTTTTGATTGGCTTGTTTGATTCCTTATTATTTAACTTTTTGAGTTCTTTGTATATCCTAGATATTAATCCTCTATCAGATATATAGCTGGTGAAGATTTTTTCCCATTCTGTATGTTGCCTCTTTGCTTTTTTCACTGTGTCCTTTGCAGTGCAAAATCTTTGTAATTTCATGAGGTCCCAGTGATTAATCTGTAGTTTTATTGCCTGAGCAATTGGCGTTGTATTCAGAAAGTTTTAGCCAAGACCAATATGTTGGAAGGTTTGCCCTACTTTTTCCTCTACCAGTTTCAGAGTTTCAGGTCTGCTGTTAAGGTCTTTAATCCATTTGGACTTAATTCTTGTGCATGGCGAGAGAGAAGAATCTATTTTCATCCTTCTGCAGATATATATCCAGTTTTCCCAACACCATTTGCAGAAGAGGCTGTCTTTTCTCCAATGAGTATTTTGGGCATTTTTATCGAATATCAGGTGGCTATAGCTACTTGGGCTTATATCTGGGTCCTCTTGTCTGTTCCACTCATCTACATGTCTGTTTTTGTGCCAGTACCATGCTGTTTGTCTTTCTCTTTGTTGGACTGCATTAGGTCTGCCACCTGGTCTTCTAGCTTAGATATTCTGTCCTCTCCCTCATCCATCCTACTGGTGAGATTTTCTACAGAGTTTTTAATTTCATTAACTGTGTTCTTCATTGCTAGTAATTCTGACTGGTTTTTCTTTATTGTTTCTATTTCCTTATTTATGTCTTGTATTGCCTTCTTTATTTCATTAAATTGGTGTCCTGCCTCTTCTTTGATTCCTTTGATTTCCTCTTTGATTTCTTCTTTGATTGTTTTGATGTGTTCTTTGACCTCTTTGAGCATATTTATAATCATTCTTTTGAACTCTTTCTCAGGCATTTCCTCTAACTCTTTCTCACTGGAGGACATTTCTGATGCATTAATACTTTTAAGTGGATTTATATCGTCTTGCTTTTTAGTGTTTCTTGTGTTATAATGTATATATTTTTGCATCTTGGATTAAGTTAATGCTTGGATTTTCTAGCTAGTTGGGTACTCTTAGCTATCTCAATTGATTTGATGTTATATATTTTCAGGGTAGGAGCTTAAGGTGTTAGGTGTGGCTCTTAAGACTCTGAGAGTATCTACAAAGGTGCTCCTAGGGGTTGAGTTTCCCTGCTATGGGAGTATTCAAGAAGGCTGAGTGGAATATAATACAGGTAGATTCTAAAAGTTAACTATACACTGTACCCATTCAATCAAAAACAGCCCCAAGTATGTATGTCAGAGTAGTTATTATAACAACCAGATCCTCTATCAACCAAGAGGTTAAGATTTCTGGTGTGTTGAGGGATCCAAGTCAGCTTGCGACCAAGTGAGACCCTTTCCTGGTGCAATCCCAGTTACCTTGGATGATTTTGGTCTCAGTCAAGTTGCTGCCTGGGTCGTTGGGCTGCTGTTCTGATTTCTGGAGCTGGGTACTTGCTTTTCCTGCGGGGCAAACTGAGCCGCTGCTGCCTCTGCTGCTGCTGTAGCTGCCACTGCTGGAGCCACCACTGCTGCTGAAGCTGCTGCTGCTGTGTCCACTGCTGCTGCTCCCCCTGAAGCTGCTGCTGCTGAGTCTGCCGTTGCTGCCACTCCTGGCTCTGCTGCTGCTGCGGCCGCTGTTACCGGTGCTGGAGCCGCTGATGTTGCTGCCGAACGCTGCTCCTGCTTGGGTCCCGTTGTCAGCCCAAGTTGGCGGCTGGGTCCCGGGCCGCTGCTCTGTTCGCCGGAGTGGGCTCAGGCGGTGGGGGAGGGGAGGGAGCCGCAGCTGCTCTGGTTCTCTCGCTGCTCCAAGCATTCTTCTACCTCATGGTCTGCTCCTCCGTTGCTCGCTGCCGCTCTCCCCTCACGTTTCCCAAGTTGCGGAGAGCACGGTGTGAGGGAAAGCTCCGGCTCCTGGCTTTTCCTGCGGCTTGAGCCAAGTCTGGCGGCTTTCTGGTGCACCGTGTCCGTGGCGGTTGGCCGAGCTGCCGGAGCCGCTTTTCCCGCCTGTGCGGGCTCTGGAACTCTTCTACTTCTCCGCTGTTTCTTCAATTTCCTATACACCTCACTTTTTATAAAAGTGTGTATTTTGCTGAGTTTTTTTTTGTCTTTATCCCCCCTAGGCTGCTTTGGTGTGGTACCTATGCCGCCATCTTAACTGGAAGTCTCTAATTTCTTAATATAGGCACTTAAGGCTATAAATTTACCTCTTAGAACTGCCTTCATTGTGTCCCAGAAATTTTGATATGTTGTATTCTCATTATTGTTTGACTCTATAAATTTTTTGATTTCCTTCTTGATTTCTTCATACACCCATTCATCACTTAGTAGTGTATTGTTTAGTTTCCATGATTTTGTGTATGCTGTATAGCCTTTCTTGCTACTGATTTGTAGTTTAATTCCATTGTGGTCAGATAGAATGCAAGGAATCATTTCAATTTTCCTGAATTTGTTAAGATTTGCTTTATGTCCTAATATATGGTCTATTTTAGAGAATGTTCCATGTGCTGCTGAAAAGAATGTATATTCTGCATCCTTTGGATGAAATGTCACCTGTTAGGTCCATTCCTTCTATGACCTCATTTAGTCCAGATGCCTCTCTGTTTATTTTTTCCCTGGATGACCTGTCAATTGATGAGAGTGGGGTGTTAAAGTCACCCACCACCACCGTGTTTGGTGTTGTCTGTGACCTTATTTCTAATAGTGATTTTTTGATGAATTTGGGAGCCCCCATGTTAGGTGCATATATGTTTAGGATTGTAATGTCCTCCTGTTGGAGTGTGCCCTTAATCAATATAAAGTGACCATCTTTATCTTTCTTGACTAACGTTGGACTATAGTAGACCTTGTCAGATATTAGGATAGCATCCCTGCTTGCTTTCTAGGCCCATTTGCTTGAAACACCATCTTCCAACTTTTCACCCTAAGATAATGTCTATCCTTTGTAGAAAGGTGAGTTTCTTGGAGACAACAAATTGTAGGATCTTGCTTTTTAACTCAGTCTGCAAACTTATGTCTTTTTGTTGGGGCATTGAGCCCTTTGATATTAAGAGATATTATTGAAAGGTGTGTGTTTATGTTTGCCATTTTTTTGTGTGTGTGTGCTTCCGGTTCTACCTGTGCTCTCTTGTGTTAACTAGTATTTGAGTATTGCTTGTTTTTTCTAGGTTCCTTATATGTGTGCTTTTCCTTTTCTTCAGCATGAAGGGTTCTATCAAGTATTTTCTGTAGAGCTGGTTTTGTCTTCAAATACTCCTTTAGCCTGCTTTTGTCATGGAATGTCCTTAATTCTCTGTCTATTTGAATGGATAACTTTGTAGGATAAAGTAACCTTGGTTGACAGTTGTTATCTTTCAGAACTTGGAATATATCACTCCAAGCCCTTCTGGCTTTAAAAGTTTGTGTTGAATAATCTGCTGTAATCCTGATGGGCTTGCTTTTGTAGGTAACTTGATTTTTCCCTCTAACTGATTTCAATATTTTTTTCTTTGATGTGTGTGTTTGGAAGTTTGATTATAAGATGGTGAGGAGTTTCTTTCCAGGTTTTGTGTGGCTGGTTTCTAAAGGCTTCCTGTGTCTGCATTGGCACCTCTTTCCCAATTTGGGGAAAATTTTCTTCTATGATTTTGTTGAAGACACCTACTATCCCTTTTGAGTGAAATTCTTCTCCTACTATGCCCTGAATTCTAATATTTGATCTTTTCATAGTGTCCTGAATATCTTGAAATTCCCACTCATACTTTTCTGTAAGTTTGTCTTTCTCTTTGGCCTGTATTAGATCTGCCACCTGGTCTTCTAGCTTAGATATTCTGTCCTCTCCTTCATCCATTCTACTGGTGAGATATTCTACAGAGTTTTTTATTTCTTTAACTGTGTTCTTAATTGCTAGTAATTCTGACTGGTTTTTCTTTATTATTTCTATTTCCTTTTTTATGTCTTGTATTGCCTTCTTTATTCATGAAATTGGTGTCCTGCATCTTCTTTGATTCCTTTGATTTCCTCTTTAAGTTACTCTTTGACTCCTTTGATTTGTTCTCTGACTTCATTGAACATATTTACAATCATTCTTTTGAAATCTTTCTCGGGCATTTCCTCTAACTCTTTCTCACTGGAGGACATTTCTGATGCATTAATGCTTTTAGGTGAATTTATATCGTCTTGCTTTTTAGTGTTTCTTGTGTTATAATGTATATATTTTTGCATCTTGGATTAAGTTAATGCTTGGATTTTCTAGCTAGTTGGGTACTCTTAGCTATCTCAATTGATTTGATGTTATATATTTTCAGGGTAGGAGCTTAAGGTGTTAGATGTGGCTCTTAAGACTCTGAGAGTATCTACAAAGGTGCTCCTAGGGGTTGAGATTCCCTGCTATGGGAGTATTCAAGAAGGCTGAGTGGAATAAAATACAGGTAGTTTCTAAAAGTTAACTATACACTGTACCCATTCAATCAAAAACAGCCCCAAGTATGTATGTCAGAGTAGTTATTATAACAACCAGATCCTCTATCAACCAAGAGGTTAAGATTTCTGGTGTGTTGAGGGATCCAAGTCAGCTTGTGACTAAATGAGACCCTTCCCTGGTGCAATCCCAGTTACCTTGGATGATTTTGGTTTCAGTCCAGTTGCTGCCTGGTCGTTGGGATTCTGTTCTGATTTCTAGAGCTGGGCACTGGCTTTTCCTGTGGGGCAAACCGAGCCTGGCAACTGTGGCCCTGCAGATCAGCACCCCCACTGCTGGAATTGCTGCTGCTAAAGGTGCCTCTGCTGGGTCTGTCAGCAGCTGAAGCTGCTGCTGCTGGGCCCACCACTGCTGCTGCCTCTGCTGCTGCTGCTGCTGTAGCTGCCACATCTGGAGCCACTGCTGCTTCTGAAGCTGCTGATACTGGGTCTACAGCTGCTGCCACTGAAGCTGCTGCTGCTGGGTCTGCCACTGCTGCTGCTCCTGGGTCTGCTGCTGCTGGATCTGCCACTGCTGCTGCTGGAAAGACTGAAGTTTTCAAGTCACAGGTGGCTGTTTCGTTCAGAAGCATGAGCACAGTGAGTTTTTCTACTTCTGAGGTAGACAAACATTGGCAGGGAGGTAAAGAGAAGGGGTGGGGCATGCAGCTCAAAAGCCCTGGAGGTGTATCTGAGTGTATCCAAGTCACAGCACCAGAAACATAAGGAAAGTGTAAGAAAAAAGCAAAAGAGAACACTGGACTTGATCTCTACAGACAAGACACCTTATTGAAAGAAAACAGCAAAGACCCTCAGCTTTCCTGCAGGATGAAGACTGAAGCACTGGGCCAGGTTTGGGTGGAAGCTTATAAGGAGGTCCCTAAGGAAAACAGACTGTACTAGGTGCAGTTGATAAGAAAATTGTAGCTGTTTGTGTCCTTGTTCAGAATAGGATTCTTCAGCTAGGAATGTATGGGAAGATACTCAAATGGTCTCAGGTCCTTCAAGGCCATCTAGGCTAAGGGGAGTAACATCAATCTGGGAAGGGTGCCCATCTTCTTTATTGATCACAAGCTTTATGGGGGTAGCTATTAACTCTTTAGTTCCCTTTAGTTGTCAGGGAAAGCTA
Source organism: Jaculus jaculus (assembly GCF_020740685.1). Taxonomy (NCBI): domain Eukaryota; kingdom Metazoa; phylum Chordata; class Mammalia; order Rodentia; family Dipodidae; genus Jaculus; species Jaculus jaculus. Next base: position 475,547 of record NW_025423504.1, read on the forward strand.
TTAGCTCTTCAATCTTTTTGTTTCAGGTAAACCCTAGGGAGACATGATTGTCATCTTGTTACAGATGAGGCTTGGGGAGACATGATCATCACTGTGTTACAAATGAAGCCTGGGGATACATGGTCATTATTTTGCTATAGAAGTGATGTGGTAAGGTGAATTTTTTATCATTATTTTACAAACGTGGCCTGGGGGACATGATTATCATTGTGTTACAGATGAGGCCTGGGGAGACAAGACCTTGACATTGTTACAGAAGTGGTCTGAGGAGACTTGTTCATCAGTTTGTAACATATAAGGCCTATAGAGACATGATCATCTTTGTGCTACTGAAGTGGTATGATGAAAAGATGTTAATATCATTATTTTACAGATGTGGCCTGGGGAGACATGAGCATCATTGAATTGCTGATAAGGGCTGGGGAGTCTTGATCATCACTGTGTTATAAATGAGGTCTTATGTGACATTATCTTTGTTGTGTTAGAGATGAGGCCTGGGAAGGTGTAATCATCACTGTGCTACAGAAGTGGTAGTGTGAGATGACTTTATAAATATTATTTTACAGATGTGGCCTAAGGGATATGATCATTATTGTGTTATGGATGAGGCCAGGGAGACATGAACATTATGTTTCTACAGATGAGGCTTGGGGAGTCATGATAAACATTGTGTTAATATAACATCCAGAAAAGGCTCATGAGAACAAGAGTTGGACTTCTACAGATTAAAATCAGAATCCATGGGAATGTGTCTATCTATAGTAGAAACATAAAAAAATCTCAGAACTGTTTTCATAAAGAATTCCACAGATGTGGCCTGGGGAGACATGATCATCCCTTTGTTACAAACGAGGACTGGGGAGACATGGTCATCATTTTGCTACAGAAGTGATATGTTGAGATGAACTTTTCATCATTATTTTACAAATGTGGCCTGGGGGACATGATCATCTTTGTGTTACAGATGAGACCTCGGGAGACAAGACCTTGACATTGTTACAGATGTGGCCTGGGGAGATGTGTTCAACATTTTGCAACAGATAAGGTCTAGGGAGACATGATCATCATTGTGCTACAGAAATGGTATGGTGAGAAGACTTTAATATTTTAATATTAATATTTTAATATTTAATATTTTAATATTTAATATTTGACATCTGGGGAGTCTTGATCATCATTGTGTTATAAATGAAGTCTAGGGAGACATGACTTCACTGTGTTAGAGATGAGGCCTGGGGAGGCCTGATCATCACTGTGCTACAAAAGTGGTAGGGTGGAACGACTTCATCAACATTATTTTATAGATGTGGCCTGAGAGACATGATCATTATGTTTTTCACAGATGAGGCCTTGGGAGTCATGAACATCATTGTGTCACAGATGAGATCTGGAGAGACATTAAACCCAGTTATATTATATATGAAAGCTGGGGAGACATGATCATAATTGTGTTACAAATGAGGCCTGAGAAGACATGATCTACACTATGTTACAGATGAGGCCTGGAGAGACATGATCATCATTTTGCTACAGAAGTAGTATGGTGAGTGACTTTATCATCATTATTTTCCAGATGTGGCCTTTGGGACATGATCATCACTGTGTTACAGATGAGGCCTGGGGAGACATGATCATTGTGCTACAAAAGTGGTATGGTGAGAAGACTTTATTTTACAGATATGGCCTGAGGAGACATGATCATCATTGGGTTACAGATGACACCTAGGTAGTCATGATAATGATTGTCTTACTGATACATGAGGAGATAGGATCACCAGTGTTTTAGAGAAGTGGCCAAGGGAGACATCAACATCACTGTGTTACAGATGATGGCTGGAGGAACTTGATCATTATTTTGTTACAGGTAAGACCTGTGGACATGACTTGATCATCATTGTATTGCAGATGAGGTCTTGGTAACATGATCATCATTGTTCTACACATGAAGCCTGAGGAGAAATGATCATTAGTGTTTTATTTATTTATTTTGCTTTTTTTGAGGTAGTTCCTCAATCTGGTTCAGGCTGACCTGCTTTTAACTGTGCAGTCTCAGGGTGTCCTCCAACTCACAGCAATCCTCCTACTGCTGCCTCTCAAGTGCTGGGATTAAAAGAGTGCACCACCACATCCCAAGATCATCAGTGTTTTAGAGAAGAGGCCTGTGGAGACATGATCATCATTTTGTTACAGATGAGGCCTGGGGAGATGATTTGATCATCATTGTGTTGCAGCTAAGGCCTGGGTAACATGATCATCATTATGCTATAGACAAGGGCTGGGGAGACTTGATCATTATTGTGTTATAGATGAAGTCTGGGGAGACTTCATCATCATTGTATACAGATGAGGCCTGGGGTGACAGTATCATCATTGTGTTACAGAAGTGGTATGATGAGACAAATTTATCATTATTATTTTTCAGATGTGGCTTGAGGGATATGATCATCACTGTGTGACAGGTGACACCTGGGGAGAAATGATCATCATTGGGTTACAGATGAGGCCTAGGGAGACATGATCATTTTGCTACAGAAATAGTATTGGTGACACAAATTTATCATCATTGTTTTACAGATCTGGTGGTGGGTACAAGATCATCACTGTATTACCTATTAGGCCTGAGGAGACATGGTCATCAGTGTTCTGTTTTATTTGCTTTTGCTTTTTAGGGTAGGATTTCACTCTAGTATAGGCTGACCTGGAATTCACTATGTAGGCTCAGCATGGCCTTAAACTCATGGCCATCCTCCTACCTCTGCCTCCCAAGTGCTGGGACTAAAGGTGTCTGCCACCACACCTAGCTTGCTTTCTTTTCTTTTTTCTTCTTCTTCCTCTTCTTCTTCTTCTTCCTCCTCCTCTTCTTCCTCCTCCTCTTCTTCTTCTTCTTTTTCTTCTTCTCTTTTCTTTCTTTCTTGTTTTCTTTTTTTTTTTTTTGAGGTAGGGTCTCAATCTGGTTCAGGCTGATCTGGAATTACTTATGTAGTCTAATGATGTACTAGAACTCACAATCCTCCTACCATTGCCTCCTGAGTGCTAGGAATAAAAGAGTTGCCACCATGCTCTGTGATCATCGATGTTTTAGAGAAGAGGCCTGTGGGAGACATCAACAGCAATATGCTACAGATAAGGCCTGGGTAGACATAATCATCATTTTATTACAGATGAGGCTGGGAAAATGACTTGATGATCATTGTGTTGCAGATGAGGCTTGGGCAATATGATCATCATTGTGTCATAGACAAGGGTTAGGGAGACTTGATCATCATTGGGTTACCAACAAGGCATGGGGAGATTATAGAATCATCTTTATGTTTCAGATTAGGCCTAGGGAGAGAAGATCATTACTGTGTTATAGATGAGGCCTGGGGAGACATGATCATCATGGTGTTATAGATGAGGTCTTAGGAAACATAATCATAGATGTTTCATTTTGTTTGTTTTTTCTTTTCATTTTTTTTTTCCCCCTAGGTACAGTATCAATCTGGTTCAGGCTGACCTGGAATTAACTAAGTAGTCTCAGGGTTTCCTCAAGCTCACAGCAGTCCTACCTCTGCTTCCAGAGAGTTGGGATTAAAGGAGTGTGCACCATACCTGTCATCATCACTGTTTTACAGTAGAGGTCAGGAGAGATATGAATATGTTACAGATGAGGCCTGTGGAGATGAATTGATCACCATTGTGTTGCAGATCAGGCATGGTACTGTGATCATTGTGATACAGACAAGGGCTGGGGAGACTTGATTATGATTGTGTTACAGATGAGGTTCTGAGGAGAATTTATCTTCATTGTATTACAGATGAGGCCTGGGAGACATGATCATAATTGTGTTACAAATGAGGTCTAGGAAGACATGATCTTTACTATGTAAGAAATGAGGTCTGGGAAGACAGGATCATCATAAAAATGGTAGGGTGAGTTGACTTTATCATCATTACTTTACAGATGTGGCCAGGGGGACACTATCATCACTGTGTTAAAGATGAGGGTGAGGAAGATATAATGATCACTGGGCTCAGATGATGACTGGGGAGACATGATCATCATTGTGTCATTGATAAGAACCTGATAGTCATTATCTTGACTGTGTAACACATAAGGTCTGGGGAGACATGGTCATCAGTGTTTTGTTTTGTTTTCAGTTTTTTTTTTAAATTTATTTATTTATTTATTTGAGAGCGACAGACACAGAGAGAAAGACAGATAGAGAGAGAGAGAGAGAGAATGGGCGCGCCAGGGCTTCCAGCCTCTGCAAACGAACTCCAGATGCGTGCGCCCCCTTATGCATCTGGCTAACGTGGGACCTGGGCAAGCGCTTAACTGCTAAGCCATCTCTCCAGCCTTGTTTTCAGTTTTTTTGAGTTAGGGTTTCAATCTGGTTCAGGCTGACCTAGAATTAACTATGTAGCCTCAGGGTGTCCTCAAACTCACAGCAGTCCTCCTACCTTTGCCTCCTGAATATTGGGATTAGAGGAGTGCACCACCATGCCCTGTGGTCATCATTAGTTTAGAGAAGAGGCCTGTGGAGATATGAACAGCAATGTGTTACAGATGAGGCCTGGGGAGACATGATCATAATTTTGTTACAGATGAGGCCTGTGTAACATGATCATCACTGTGCTACAGACAAGGGCAGGGGTATCATCACTGTATGACAGATGAGGCCTGGGGAGACATAATCTTCACTATATTACAGCTGAAGACTAGAGAGACATGACCATCATTTTGCTACAGAAGCGGTATGGTAACACAAATTTATCATCAATATTTTATAGATGTTGCCTGGGGGACATGATCATCACTGTGTTATATTTAGCATTAGGGAGGCATGACCATCATTGGGTTCCAAATGAGGCCTCTGCAGACATGGTTATCATTGTGTTACTGATGAAGCATGGGGTGACTTGATCATCATTGTGTTACAGATGAGACCTGGGAATTCCTGATCATCATTAGGTTACAAATGAGTTTGAGGAGACATGATCTTTATTGTGGTAGAGATGAGGCCTGGTGAGATTTGATCATCATTGTGCTATAAAAGTGGTATGGTGAGATGACTTTATTATTATTTACAGATGTGGCTTGGGGGACATGGTCATCACTATGTTACATATGAGTCATGTGGAGACATTATATTCATTGGGTTACGGATGAGGACATGGGAGATGACATGGTCATCTTTGTGTTTCAGATGAGGCCTACTGGGACATAATCATCATTTTGTTACATAGGAGGCCTGGGGAGACATGATCATCACTGTAGTACAGATGAGACCTGCGGAGACATTATTATCAATATTTTAAAGAAGAGGCCAGTGGAGACATCAACATCATTGCATTACAGGTGAGGCTGGGAAAATGACTTGATGATCATTGTGTTGCAGATGAGGCTTGGGTAATATGATCATCATTTTCTTACAGATGAGTCATGTGGAGATGACTTCATTGTCATTGTGTTGATGACAAGGTCTGGTTAACATGATCATCATTGCCTTACAGACAAGTCCTGGGAAGACTTGATCACTGTTGTGTTACAGGTGAGGTTGGTGGAGTATTTATCACCATTGTATTACAGATGAGGCCCAAGGAGACATGATTTTCACAATGTTACACTTCTGGCTTGGAGAGACATGGTGATCATTTTGTTACAGAATTGGTATGTTGAGATAACTTTGTCATCATTATTTTACTGATGTGGCCTGTGTGACATGATCATCACTGTGGTACAGTTGAGGCATGGGGAGACCCGATCATCCTTGGGTTATTGATGAGGCCTCTTCAGATGAAATGACCACGTTTGTGTTTCACATAGGCCTCAGAAGCCATGATCATCATCGTGTTACAAATGAGGCCTGAGAAGACATGACCATCATGTCTTTACAGATGAGGCCAGAGAATACATGGTCATTAGGGTAATACAGATGAGGCCTGAGGAGACTTGATCATCATTGTTTTACAGATGAGACTTCAGTAGTCATGATTATGATTGTGTTACAGATGATGCCTGGGGAGACATGATCATCATTGTACTACAGATGAGGCCTGAGGTGACATGATCATCAATGTCTTAGAGAAGAGGCCAAGAGACATATGAACATCATTGTATCACAGATGAGTCCTGAGGATACTTGATCATTGTACTACAGATGAGGCTTGAGGACATATAATCATCAATGTTTTAGATAAGAGGCCAGGGATAAATGAACATCATTGTGTTAGAGATGAGGCCTGGGGAGACTTGATCATTATGTTGTTACAGAGGAGCCTTGTGGAGATGTTTCATTCATCACTGAATTGCAGATGCAGTCTGGGTTACATGTTCATCCTTGTGTTACAGACAAGGCATGGGTTGAGTTAATCATCATTGTGTTATAGATGAGGTTTGTTGACACTTTTTCATCATTGTATTACAGGTGAGGCCAGTGGTGGTATGAACATCACTATGTTAAGGTTAAGACATGGGGAGATTGATTACTGTGTTACAGATGAGGCATGAGGAGACATTATCATCATTATATTACAAATGAGGCCTGGGGTGGCATAATCATCACTGTGTAATACATAAGGCCTTGGTGAGTGATCTTTATGGTGTTATAGATGAGACCTGCAGAGACATGATCATAATTATGTTATAGATAAGACCTGGAGAGTCATGATTATGATTGTGTTTCAGATGCTTCCTGAGGAGACATGATCATCAATGCTTTAAGAATAGGCCAGGGGAGAAATGAACATCAATGTGTCACATAAGGGGTCTGGGGAGACTTGATCATGATTGTGTTACAGATGTGGTTGGGGTAGACATGATCATCATTATATTACAGATGAGACCCCAGGAAGACGTGACTATCATTGCTTTACAGAGGAGGCCTTGGGAGTCATGAACATCATTGTGTTAAGAGATGTGGCCTGGTTAGACAGGATCATCATTGTTTTACAAATGAGGCCTGTGGAGATCACTTGATCATCATTGTGTTAGAGTCGAGGCCATGGTAGACATAATCATCACTTTGTTTCAGATGAGACCTGGGGAGACATGATCTTAAATGTGTTAGAGATGAGGTCTGGGGAGACTTGATCATAATTGTGCTAGAGATGGGGCCTGGGGAGACATGATCATCATTATGTTAGAATTCAGGCCTGGGGTAACTTGCTCATCATTTTGTTACAAATGAGGCCTGAAGAGATTATGATCATTACTGTGTTACAGATGAGGTCTGAGAATCCATGATCATCATCAGTGTTTTAGAGAACAGACAGGGGGAGACATGAATATAATTGTGTTACAGATGAGGTCTGGGGAGACTTGCTCATCATTTTCTTACAAATGAGGCCTGTGGATGTTATTTGATCATCACTGTGTTGCAGATGAGGTCTGGGTAACATTATCATCATTATGCTACAGACAAGGTTTATGAAGACTTGATCATCATTGTGTTACAAATTAGGTCTGGGGATACTTTATCATCATTATATTAGAGGTGAGGCCAGGAGAGACTTGATTATGAGCAAGTTAAGGTTGAGACCTGGGGAGATTGTTCATCATTGTGTTATAGATGAGGCTAGAGAAGTCATGATCATCACTGTTACAGATTATGCCTGGGGAGACTTGATCATCATTGCATTACAGATGAGGCCTGGTGAAACATGATCATTATTGTTTTAGGGTTGAGTTATGGGGAGATCTGGTCATCATTTTGTTAGAGATGAGGCATGAGCAGACATGATCATCATAGTGTTACAGATGAGGCCTGGGGAGACTTGGTCATCATTGGGTTACAAATGAGGCCTTGGGAGACATGATCATCAATGTTTTACAGTTAAGGTCTAGAGAGACTTGATAATCATTGGTGAGGGGGCTGACTATCATTGTGTTCAGATGAGGCCTTGGGTGACTTGATCATCATTTTCTTACAGATGGGGCCTATGGAGTTGACTTGATCAGCATAGGGTTGCAGATGTGGTAACATGATCATCATTGTGCTATAGAAAAGGTCTGTGGAGATTTAATCATCACTGAGTTACAGATGAGGTCTGGGGAGACTTTACAATCATTGTATTACATGTGAGGTCAGGGTCAGTTTGAGACATGGGTAGAATGTTCATCATTGTGTTACAGATGAGGCCTGGGGAGACATGACCTTCACTATGTTACAAATGAGGCCTGGGGAGACATGATCATCATTGTGTTACAAATGGGATCTGGGCAGATATGAGCACCATTAATCTAAAGATGAAGACTGAGGAAAGATGATCATCAATGTTTGAGAGAAGAGGCCTGGGAACTTATGATCATCATTATGTTAGAGTTTGATTCTGGGCAGATATGATCATTATTTTATTACAGATGAGTTCTGAAACAATATGATCAACACAAATGAGTCCTGGGTACCATGACCTTCATTGTACTAGATAAGCCTGGGGAGACTTGATCATCATTGTGTTACAGATGAGCTCTATGGAGGCATTATCATCATTGTGTCATCATTGAGGCCTGGAGGCTCATAAACATCATTGTTTTACAGTTGAGGCCTGGGGAGACATGATCATCATTGTCATAAAGATGGGGCCAGGGGATACATGATCGTCACTGTGTTACAGATGAGGTCTGGGGAGACATGGTAATCAAGTTTTAGAGATGTGTCCTGGGGAGACATGATATGATATGGGGAGATATGATCATCACTGAGGAGGCATGGTCATCATTGTGTTACAGCTAAAGCCTTGGAAGACAAATTGATCGACATTGTGTTACAGCTGAGGCCTGGGGAGACATGATCATCATTTTTATCAATGAGGCCTGGTGAAACATAATCTTCTGTGTCTTACAGATGTGGCCTGTGAAGATATGATCACCCGTGTGTTACAGATGAGGCATGGGGAGACGTGATCAACATTTTGTTACAGATGTGGCTTGGGGAGACATGATAATCATTGTTTCACAGGTGAGTCCTGGGGAGATATGATCCATGTTGTGTTACAGATGAACCCTGGGGAAACATGATCATTATTATCACACACATTAGGCCTGGCTTTATGACTTCATTGCCATTGTGTTAGAGATGTGGCTTGGGGAGGCATGATCATCACTGTGTTAGGGATGAGACATGAGGAGATATGACATCATGGTGTTAAACATTAGGCTTGGGGAGACATGATCATCATCATGTTATAGATGAGGTCTGGAGAGGCATAATTATGATTTTGTTACAATTGAGGCCTGGGGAGATGTAATCATCAATGTGTGCAAATTCCCTCTCTCCCTCTCAGAAAAGCTGAAAATAGATCCAGGTATTCCTCTGCTGAGTGTATATCTATGGACAGTGCACTCTATGGCAGTGACACTTGCTCAGCCATGGGGATTGCTGCATGAAGAGCTTTTCCTTAACTTCTCTCTATAGGCTCATAATTTTGTTGTAGAAGAAAGTGACCTTATAAAGTTCTGTCTTTTATAATGCTGGATTCTAGAGGTGGGGTGTGTTTTGAATCCCTGGCTTAAATAGCCCATGGCAGATTTTGTCTTGTGTGTCTATGAAAAAGCTAAGTATTGATTCCTGCAGTCTTCCAGGCCAGGAAGTCCACCTTGGGCACCTTTCCAAGGGTCTTGTGGCCCTTGAGGTTTTCTGCCCTTCCTTGTGGTTGGCATAGAAACAGCATCTCCACTGTGCTGTGGCTGAGTTTCTGGTTGTAACTATTCAAGGGTGGATTCAACATTGACTATGCCTCGAATTCATTGCATTATTTATAGACTGTCTTTCAGTCTCAATGAGACTATAAACTGGTTTCCCTTCTGAGAGTGATTTAACTGATTATCACTATTTTGATTTTTTTTTGCTGATGTCTAATCTTGTATTTGTGATGTTTTCACTTGTAATAAGATGATACCAAAATGCTTAAAATGCACAAAATTTATGGCTGTTGTCACCACAATGATGTTATTTTGCTATAGGATGGATGGCTACATTTTTTTTTCAAGCAATTAGTTTAACTCAATCAAATCCTCAACTTCAAATGTGCTACTAACATGTCACTCATCTTGTTCCAGAGTGGAAAGTAATTTGTGGTTAAAGTCACATTCAAGGTCCATTAACTTAGAGTTCCCAGTAGTCAGGCAAGCTGTGCCAAATGCCAGCACTACAGCCTCTCTAAGAAAAGGAAGTGTTCAAGAATAGTAATCAAATGAAGAGCACTTCCTCCAAGTTAGTAATGATAACATTATTACTTAATATTGTATATATCTCCTTTTATTTTATAGTGTGCTTAATTTTAGCATGAAAGGGTAGTACAATATAAATTACAAGTGTTAAATAGGGATAAAATTGAGATGTTATCAATAATTCAACATAGTTTGAGCACTATGCTAGGCTATAGAATTATGACTGTAAGTATCTTGACTAGGGATGCTGTAATAACCGATCATGAATTTTTCACGTAAACATCAGAGACTTATTTTCAACCTGGGATTGGAAGTCCAAGGTTAATGTACTTGCATGGTAGGTTAGTAGTGACAGGTTTGTGGCTTACAAATGCAGCCTCCTGACTGCTTTCACATAATGGAAAGAGTGAGCTCTAATGTCCCAATTTACTTATTTATTTATAAAGGTACTAATCCCACTAAGGTCTCATATCCTTCTGTCACCTGAATTACTTCCAAATGGCCTCAGCTTGAAATATGTCACTTTGGAGGCCAGGGCTTTAACTCGTAGATTTTGGAAAGATACTATTCAATCTACAGCACCTAGTGAAAAATCATGGTAACAGATTGGCCTAAAGTGTGCTAGGTAGAGCACACAAGAAAGGTAAAGCACCAGGTCCCTGAACAAACAATTTGATGACATGTACAGGAATCCAAAAGTACAGCAGGGTCACAGGATGTAGTCAATCATTTTGATTGTGTGAATGTGAAATGTATCCCATAACCTTGTGTATTAGTGATGAAATGATACTTAATCCCCAGCTAGTGGAGAGTTTGGGAAGTAGATCATTGCTGAAGGGGGTTTGCCATTGGTGGGTGGACCTGGAGGTTTATATTAGCCCAGCCCTACTGGGTGATCACAAGGTTGCTCATTCTTGGTGCTACCTCCCAGCTGATGTGACAAGATGTGATGCCAACCTCTACTTTGCCATGCTTTCCCTGCAATGAAACTTCCCCTCAAAACTGTAAGCTGAAATAAACTCTCTCCTCCCATTAACTGTGGTTGGGTGTTTTGTTCCATCAATGAGAAGGTAACAGAACAGTGGTTTAGAAAGTGGACATCATGAGGTGCTGGAACACATAATGTGCACATTATAAAGATGGATTCCTCTAGGAGTGATGATGACCTCAGCCGCACCTCAAGGTCATGGAATAAAGGGAATGGAATATACTAGCAGTGGGATCAAGAAAGGAGCTCCACTCTGGACCTGGCCTTCTTGAGGATTGTATGAAGTCTATTGTGAAGATGTCAAGGGACCTGCAGCAGGTGTAGTAGTCAAGGTGATGCTATCTGCTGTTCTCAAAAGAGCATGTTTGGATATTTCAAAGGAAAAACACTGCCTGCTAGAGAGCCATATTGTTTTCCATGCTCACATATATCCCAGGTTTGATACTCGCGCTTGGCAGGTGGTCTCCTATACCAAGTCACTGAGAAACATAACCCTTTCTTTCTTTTGTTTCCATCATTGTGAACATGTGCCTTGGTGACAGTTAGGAAAGAATGGGGCAGGACAGGTGAAGGACGTTTACAAGTTTTAGACACCTCAGGGTCTCACATATCATTGACTTAAATTTAGTTACATGGCCACACCTAACTGCAAAAATAAATAAATAAATAAAACTTAAAAACCCGTGTTAGGTGTTATCTTAACCCCTGAGGTTGTGTGGCTGACACACATGAAGGACGCAGCATGTTCCTGGGTGTGCTGCTTGAAGGTTCAGCAGGAGGTCGAGTGCTGTTCAGCAGAGCTCTGAGTCTGAGAGTGAGGACCTTCACCGGTGAGGGTTGACTTTATTTCCTTCTCATTGAATTGACTTCGCATGACCCCTCAGCTCTGTGTGATTAAACTAAGCCTACTTGTTCACTATCCTTATTCGTTTTACATCTATTCTCAACAGGAAAACAAGAATCTTAGGCAACAATACAATATTTCAAATTGAATGTGGTCTTCTCTCTTGTTATATTCAAGAGAATAAATTCTCAATTTAAAAGCCATGTTTTCTTTTTCTTTTTAAATGTGGTGCCTAGGTGCCATGTTGGAGCCTTCCCTGCTACACCTCTGCACCTCCTTGCTGGGGTCTGGTCATATGTCCCTAGTTTAGGTTCCCTTAGTACTGAGAACGCAATAACCTAAATCAGCAGGAAAGAAAAAAGAATAAAAAATGCAAGTTTTTTCAATAGCCACAAGACCATGCCTGCAGGCAAAGGTGCTAGGGCTCAGAGAAGCCAAGCACAGCACCTGATGCAAGAGCCAGAAGAACTGAAGACTGGAGCCCCCAGGGACATTGGACAGTCCTGGTCCTCAACCTTCACTGAGTCATCTCTGGTGTCCCCTGTGGAAACACGCGAGTTATATTACCTGGCCCATTCTGCCAAACATCAGCTGCTGGTGCAGCGGTTGGATCTGGGGACAGAAAGGAGCTTATCCTGTCCAATTAAGGGTTTCAACAATGCAGACTGAGTGCAGCCCACTCAAGGTGCCTGCCCTGTGGACCAGCACCACAGAACCCTGCCCAGCACTGTTTCAGTGTGTGCATGTGGAGGAGGGGTGTATAGCACAGTCTCTAGACAGAAGACAGGTTCTGCCTGCCTGCCTGACAGCTGTAGCTGTTCCCTTCAGTTTAGTCAGAGATAGTGATCTTAACCTCCAGCAGGAAGAGAAAGCAAGCTAGTTTCCCATAATCTCAGGCTGTATTGGCAATTTCTTGACTGGAAAGAAGTAGTGCCAATACCATGAGTCATGCTCACAGCTGGAAAACATGCTATATGTATATGTATGTGTATATGTATATATGCTATAATATAATATATTCCCATATATATGTGATAAATATCATAACTTTCCTCCTCTTCCACCAGAGTTGCCAATATAAAATGAGGTGTTAGGAGTTCAGGAATTTGTTGAACCCCAAACCCTAGGTTTGTGTCTATTTCTAAACAAATACTTGGGTAAAATAATTCAGTTATTATATTTATTTAGGGAAGTACAAAACCAAGGGAAGGAAAATGGATACACCCAAATGGCAGAGAGCCCATGTAGTGGGCCTAGAAATATTGTACAGAGCAAAAAGAAAAGAAAGTACAAAGAGCTCCTGCCATGTGGAAGAAGACAGGATGGAATAAAGAGCCCATGTGAGAAGTAGGGGTTATGGGCTGGAGAGATGGCTTATCAGTTAAGGCACTGAAAAGTCTAAGGACCCATGTTTGTGATCCCAGATCCCATGTAAGCCAGACACATAAGGTGGCACAAGTATCTGGAATTGAATTACAGTGGCTGGAGGCCCTGGCATGCCAATTCTCTTTCATAGAAGGTCCATCTGTTGGCCTTGCCTTAAAAAAGAAAAGAAGAAAGAATTAGGGCTTATTAGGTTCTCTCCTTAACTTAGGAAACTCACCAGAACTTGGAGATTCACTAGTGGTCAGTCAGACAAGAGAGTTGATGGCAGTTTTTGTCATAGTTTTGAATATAAAATTAAAATCTTCAAAATAAAATAGAGACAAGTCATATCTTTTGCTTATGAATCTGTAAAATTTTTAATGTGATCAAATAACAAAAAATTGTCTAAGAAATATCAAAAGCTGTGGACTGGAGCAATGACTCAGTGGTTAAAGGCACTTGCTTACAAAGCCTGTGGGTTCAGGTTACATTTGCCAGTAACCATATAAATCCAGATGTACCAAGTAGTAGATGCATCTGGCTTTGGTTTACAGGGGCAAGAGGGCTTTGGGTTCCCATATTCTCTCTCTCTCTCTCTTCATCCTTGTCTCTCTACTTGAAAATATATATCAAGCTTAAATTACAAAAGTGAATAAAGGAGTTCCAGGATGGTTTCTTGCACTGACAACCATTCTAAATTTTTTAAATAAAGTAATATCTCAAGGACCAGCATATCATTCGAAACATAGTTAAATTATTTCAAAGATGAATAGTTGTGGTGAGTTCTTTTGATTTATATACCAGAAAGTAAGTTAGGCTATAAAAATTACACAACAAGCAGCGCTTGTATGCCCTTTTATCGTGTGGGGTTTCTTCTGGAAGTACAAGTTAAATCCACCTAATGGTAACCTTATGCATTGTTGTGGGCTTCACTAAGAAATTTTTTAATTTTAAATTGTATTTTATGTATTTATTTGAGAGAGAGAATAGGAGCACCAGGGCCTTCAGCCACTGCAAACAAACCAGTTGCATGCGCCACCTAGTACAACTGGCTTATGTGGGTCCTGGGTAATCAAACCTAGGTCCTTTGGCTTAGCAGGCAAGTTTCTCAACCACTAAGCCATCTCTCCAGCCCCTGGCTCTGTTTTTTTTTAATTTTAATTTTTATTAACATTTTCCATGATTATAAAATATATCCCATGGTAATTCCCTCCCTCCCCACCCCCACACTTTCCCATTTGAAATTCCATTCTCCATCATATTACCTCCCCATTACAATCATTGTAATTACATATATACAATATCAACCTATTAAGTATCCTCCTCCCTTCCTTTCTCTACCCTTTATGTCTCCTTTTCACCTTACTGGCCTCTGCTACTAAGTATTTTCATTCTCATGCAGAAGCCCAGTCATCTGTAGCTAGGATCCACATATGAGAGAGAACATGTGGCGCTTGGCTTTCTGGGCCTGGGTTACCTCACTTAGTATAATCCTTTCCAGGTCCATCCATTTTTCTGCAAATTTCATAACTTCATTTTTCTTTACCGCTGAGTAGAACTCCATTGTATAAATGTGCCACATCTTCATTATCCACTCATCTGTTGAGGGACATCTAGGCTGGTACCATTTCCCAGCTATTATAAATTGAGCAGCAATAGACATGGTTGAGCATGTACTTCTAAGGAAATGAGATGAGTCCTTTGGGTATATGCCTAGGAGTGCTATAGCTGGGTCCTATGGTAGATCAATCATTAGCTGTTTTAGGAACCTCCACACTGTTTTCCACAATGGCTGGACCAGATTGTATTCCCACCAGCAGTGTAGAAGGGTTCCTTTTTTTCTACATCCCCGCCAACATTTATGATCATTTGTTTTCATGATGGTGGCCAATCTGACAGGAGTGAGATGGAATCTCAATGTAGTTTTAATCTGCATTTCCCTGATGACTAGTGAAAGAAAATTTTTTACTTATATGTAAAATTACTTTAATTTACTTCAATTAGAAAAATTACTTTAAAATTATTAATATTTATGTTTACATCTCAATGAATTTCTGATTTCAGTTCTCTTCCTACAATAAGTATCACTCTCCCTTATATAATAAAATGCAAAGGAATCACCAGCTGAAGTTCTTGATGCTTAAAAGGGAAAGTAAAGGGAACCAGGTTTATTCATGCACACTTGCATATCTTTGAAATATAAATGGTGGAAAGTTGCATATTTATCTATAACACAAAACAGGTGCTCTTCTAGTATCAAGAAATAATATCAACAATAACATATTGGAGGGAAGCAAATAGGCCTATCATTTCAAACCTAAGCTTCTCTTAAAACTACTAGTGCCCAGGACAAAAGCATTATAGTCAATTTAGACCGCTTAGAGACATTGTTTTTATTTTTTTTATGTGTGTGTAAGACAGAGAGAGAGAGAGACAGAGAGAGAGAGTGGGAGAGAGAGAGAGAGAGGCAGACAAAAGCAGACAGGCACCAGGGCCTCTTATACCTGCAAACATACTCTAGCTGCAAGTAATATTTTGTGGATCTAGTTTTATGTGTGCATTGGGGAATTGAAACCAGACTGGCAGACTTTGCAAGCAAGCACCTTTAACTGCTGAGCCATCTCTCCAGCCCCCATTGGGATAGTATTCTCCTGTTTTCTGTGTTTGAGGAATCCAGAACATTCCATGCATTTTCTAGAACTTACACTTTACAATTTATTTTATTTATTTGAGAAAAAGAAATGAATAGGCAGAGAGAGAGAGAGAGAGAGAGAGAGAGAGAGAGAGAGAGAGAATATGAGCCCTCTAGCCACTAAAAACAAACTTCATATGCATGTACCACCTTGTACATTTGGCTTTATGTTGGTACTAGGGATTCAAACCTGGTTCCCTCAGCTTTGCAAGCAAGTGACTTAACTCTTAAGCCATCTCTCCAGCCCCTAAACTTTTTTTTTTCCTATAATGTGATTGCTGATTTTTTTTCCAGCTATTAAAAATATTTTTATTGGGGGCTTCCAGTTAAGATGGTGGCATAGGTACCATGCCAAAGCAGCCTAGGGGGGAAAAAGCCAAAACAAACAAAAAAAAAAACTAAGCAAAATGCACATTTTTACTAAAAAGTGAGGTGTATAGGAAATTGAAGCAGCAGTGGAGAAGTAGGAGAGATCCAGAGCATCCAGAGCCTGCATGGACCTGCAGAAACAGCTCGGGCAGGTCCACCAACCGCAGCTGCAGCAGTTGCTTGCCAGAAAGCCACTAGGCTCAGCTTGAGATGTAGGAAAAGCCAGGTGAGTCTCTGCAAACTTAAGAACTGTGAATGGAGAACGGCAGTGAACAATGGAGGAGCAGATCACAGGGTAGAAGAACACGTGGATCAGCAAGAGAAGTACAGCAGCATCAGCAGCCTCCCCTCCTCCACTGCCAGTGCCCAGCTCCAGCGAACAGAGCAGTGGTCCAGGGACCCAGCCACACCTACTTGAACCAACTATAGGACCCAAACAGGAGCAGAGGCAACTGGGATTACACCAGGGAAGGGTGTCACCTGGTCATATGCTGACTTGGAACCCTCAACAGATGAGAAATATTAACCTCCTTGTTGTCAGAATTAAGGGTGTGGGTGGAGCACCACACACCCTAATGGACAGTTAGAGGATCTGGTTGTCATAATACCTACCCTTGGATAAATACTCTGAGCAGTTTTTCCTTGAAAGTGTACATTGTTTAGTTAAATTTTAGAATCTGCCTGTATTTTGTTCCACTCAGCCTACTTGAATACTCTCAAAGCAGGCAAACCCAACACCTAGGGTCATTTTTGTAGATACTCTAAGAATCTTGACAGCCATACCTAACACCTTAAGCTCCTACCCTGAAGTTATATAACATCAGATTGTCTGATACATCTAATAATACCCAGCTAACTACAATATCCAATCATTAAATAATCCAGGATGCAAAAATATATATATTATAACACAAGAAACACCAAAAATCAAGACAATATAAATCTGCCAAAAAGTATTAATGCATCAGAAATGCCCTCTAGTGAGAACGAGTTAGAGGAAATGCCTGAGAAAGATTTCAAAAGAATGATTATCAATATGTTCAAAGAAGTCCAAGAAGAAATCAAAGGAATGAAAGAGGAAATCAAAGGAATCAAAGAAAACACAGGACACCAATTTAATTAAATAAAGAGGTCAATACTAGATATAAATAAGGAAATAGAAATAATAAAGAAAAAACAGTCAGAATTACTAGCAATAAGCAACACAGTTAATGAAATAAAAAAAGTTCTATAGAAAATCTCACCAGTAGACTGGATGAAGGAGAGGACAGAATATCTAAGCTAGAAGACCAGGTGGCAGATCTAATACAGTCCAACAAAGAGAAAGACAAACTAATAGAAAAGTGTGAGTGGGAATTTCAAGATACTTGCGACACTATGAAAAGATCAAACATAAAAATCTAGGGCATAGTAGAAGGAGAAGAATTTCACTCCAAAGGCATAGTAGGTGTCTTCAGCAAAATCATAGAAGAAAACTTCTCCCAAATTGGGAAAGAGGTACCAATGCAGATACAGGAATCCTTTCAAACACCAGCCAGACAAAACGTGGAAAGAACTTCTCCTCGCCATATTATAATCAAACTATCAAACATACAAACCAAAGAAAAAATATTGAAAGCAGTCAGAGAGAAAAATCAAGTTACCTACAAAGGCAAGGCTATCAGGATTACAGCAGATTACTCAACACAAACTTTAAAAACCGGAAGGGCGTGGAGTGATGTATTCCAAGTTCTGAAAGATAACAAGTGTCAACCAAGGTTATTTTGTCCTGCAAAACTATCCATTCAAATAGATGGAGAAATAAGGACATTCCACAACAAAAGTAAGCTAAAGGAGTATTTAAAGACAAAACCAGCTCTACAGAAAGTACTTGAAAGAATCCTTCATACTAAAGAAAAAGAAAAGCACACATATAAGGAACTGGGAAAAAACAAACAATACTCAAATACTAGTTAACAAAAGAGAGCAAAGGTAAAACCAGAAGAACTACCAAAAAGGGCAAAAATACATACAAACCTTTCAATATTATCTCTTAATATCATGGCCTCAATGACTCAGCCAAAAGGCATAAGTTTGCAGAATGGGTTAAAAAGCAGGATTCTTCAATTTTTTGCCTCCAAGAAATGCAACTTTCTACAAAGGATGGACACTATCTTAGGGTGAAAGGTTGGAAAATGGTGTTTCAAGCAAATGGACCTATAAAACAAGTAGGGGTTGATATCCTAATATCTGACAAGGTAGACTTCAGTCCAACATTATCTAAGAAACATGAGAAAGGTCACTTTATATTGATTAAGAGCACACTCCAAAAGGAGGACATTACAATCCTAAACATATATTCACCAAACACAGGGGCCCCCAAATTCATTAAACAAATGCTATTAGAACAAAGGTCACAGATAACACCAAACACAGTGGTAGTGGGTGACTTCAACACCCCGTTCTCATCAATTGACAGGTCATCCCAAGAAAAAATAAACAGAGGGCTGGAGAGATGGCTTAGCGGTTAAGGGCTTGCCTGTGAAGCCTAAGGACCCAGGTTCGAGGCGCGGTTCCCCAGGTCCCACGTTAGCCAGATGCACAAGGGGGCGCATGCGTCTGGAGTTCGTTTGCAGAGGCTGGAAGCCCTGGCGTGCCCATTCTCTTTCTCCCTCTATCTGTCTTTCTCTCTGTGTCTGTCGCTCTCAAATAAATAAATTTAAAAAATTAAAAAAAAATAAACAGAGAGGCATCTGGACTAAATGAGGTCATAGAAGGAATGGACCTAACAGATATATACAGGACATTTCATCCAAATGCTGCAGAATATACATTCTTTTCAGCAGCACATGGAACATTCTGTAAAATAAAACAGACCATATATTAGGACACAAAGCAAATCTGAACAAATACAGGAAAACTGAAATAATTCCTTGCATTCTATCTGACCACAATTGAATCAAACTATAAATCAATAGCAAGAAAGGCTATAGAGCATACACAAAATCATGGAAATTAAAGAACACACTACTAAATGATGAATGGGTTAATGAAGAAATCAATAAGGGAATCAAAAAATGTATAGTCAAACGATAATCAGAAAACAAGATACAAAATCTCTGGGACACAATGAAGGCAGACCTAATAGGAAAATTTATAGCTTTAAGGGTCTATATTAAGAAATTATAAAGGTCGCAATTAAATGACCTAATGCTTCACCTTAAGGCCTTGGAAAAAGAAGAAAAAGGCAAACCAAAAATCAGATGATTGGAAGAAATAATAAAGATTAGGGCAGAAATTAATGAAATAGAAACAATAACAATAAAAAACAATCAAAAAATTAATGAAACAAAGACTTGGTTCTTTGAAAGGATAAACAAGATTGATAAACACTTAACAAATCTGAACAAAAGAAAGAGAGAAGAAACACAAATTAATAAAATTAGCAATTAAAAATGTAACATCACAACAGATGACAGAGCAATTCAAAAAATCATAGGGGCATACTATAAAAGCATATATTCCACAAAGTATGAGAATATGAAATAAATTGATGAGTTCCTTGATTTATATGACCTACCTAAATTAAATCAAGATGAGATTAATGACTTAAATAGACCTATAACAACCATGGAGATTAAAGCAGTTATCAAAACTGTCCCACCTAAAAAATATCCAGGCCTAGATGAATTTTTACCATACCTTCAGGAAAGAACTAACACCATTGCTTCTTAAGCTTTTTCATTAAATGGAAAAAAGAAGGAATCATACCAAATTCCTTCTATGAAGCCATCATCACCCTGATACCAAAACCAGGCAAAGATAGAACAAAAAAGAGAAAATTATAGACCAATATTCCTCATGAACATAAATGCAATAACTGTCAATAAAATATTGGCAAACAGAATACAAGAATATATCAGAAAGATCATTCACCCTGACCAAATAGGCTTTATCCCAGAGATGCAGGGATGTTTCAACATATGCAAATCTATAAATGTAATACATTATATAAATGAACTGAAGGACAAAAATCACATGATCATCTCATTAGATGCAGAGAAAGCGTTTGACTAAATCCAACATCCCTTCATGATAAAAGTCCTACAGTGACTGGTAATAGAAGGAACATATGTCAATATAATAAAGGCTATTTATGACAAATCTACAGCCAACATATTACTAAATGGGGACAAACTGTAAGCTTTTCCACTAAAATCAGGAACAAGACAAGGGTTTACACTGTCCCCAGTTTTATTTAATATCGTACTGGAAGTGTTAACCATAGCAATAAGGCAAGAGACCCACATAAAAGGGATACAAATTGGAAAGGAAGAAAACAAGTTATCATTATATGCAGAAGACATGATTCTATATATAAAGGACTCTACCAGCAAACTGTTAGAGCTGATAAACACCTACAGCCATGTAGCAGGATAATAAATAAATAAACAGAAATCAGTAGCATTCCCATATGCTAACAACAAATACTCAGAGGATGAAATCAGAGATTCACTCCCATTCACAATTGCATCAAAGAAAATAAAGTACCTTGTAATAAACCTAACCAAGGAAGTAAAAGACCTCTTCAATGAAATCTACAAAACACTTGAGGGAGAAATTGCAGAAGACACTAGAAAATGGAAAAACTTCCCTTGTTCCTGGATCAGAAGAATCCATATTGTGAAAATGGAAATCTTACAAAAAGCAATCTACACATTTAATGCAATCCTCATCAAAATTCCAAAGGCATTCTTCATGGAAATAGAAAAAACAATCCAAAAATTCATTTGGAATCACAAAAAAACCTCGAATATCTCAAATACTGAGCAAGAAAGTAAGGCAGGAGGTGTCACCATACCTGATTTGAACCTATACTACAGAGCCATAGTAACAAAAACAGAATGCTACTGGCACAAAAGCAGACATGTAGATCAATGGAACAGAATAGGGGACACAAATATAAGTCCAGGTAGCTATAGCCACCTGATACTCGATAAAAATGCCAAAAATACTCACTGGAGAAAAGACAGCCTCTTCAGCAAATGGTGCTGGGAAAACTGGATATGTGTCTGTAGAAGGATGAAAAAAGATTGTTCTCTCTCCATGCACAAGAATTAAATCCAAATGGACTAAAGACCTTAACATCAGACCTGAAACTCTGAAATTGCTAGAGGAAAACGTAGGGGAAACCCTTGAACATATTGGTCATGGCAAAGACTTTCTGAATATACCTCCAATAGCTCAGGCAATAAAACCACATATTAACCACTGGGACCTCATGAAATTACAAAGATTTTGTACTGCAAAGGACACTGTGAATAAAGCAAAGAAGCAATGTACAGAATGGGACACAATCTTTGCCAGCTATATATTTGCTGGAGGATTAATATCTAGGATATGCAAAGAACTCAACAAGTTAAATAATAAGTCAAACAAGCCAATTAAAAATGGGCTATGGAGCTAAATAGAGAGTTCTCAAAAAGAAGAAATACAGATGGAATATAAGCATCTAAAAAAATGTTCTACATCTCTACTCATCAGGGAAATGCAGATTAAAACTACATTGAGATTCCATCTCACTCCTGTCTGATTGTCTACCATTATGAAAACAAATGATCATAAATGCTGGCAGGGATGTGCAAGAAGAGGAACCCTCCTACACTGCTGGTGGGAATACAATCTGGTCCAGCCATTGTGGAAATCAGTGTGGAGGTTCCTAAAACAGCTAAAAATTGATCTACCATATGACCCATCTATAGTACTCCTAGGCATATATCCTAAGGACTCATCCCATTTCCTTAGAAGTTCATGCTCAAGCATGTTTATGGCTGCTCAATTCATAATAGCTGGGAAATGGTACCAGCCTAGATGTCCCTCAACTGATGAGTGGATAAGGAAGATGTGGCACATTTATACAATGGAGTTCTACTCAGTGGTAAAGAAAAATGAAGTTATGAAATTTGCAGGAAAATGGATGGATCTGGAAAGGATTATACTAAGAGACGTAACCCAGGCCCAGAAAGCCAAGTGTCACATTTTCTCCGTCATATGTGGATCCTTGCTACAGATGGTTGGGCTTCTGTGTGAGAAGGAAAAACCTCAGTAGCAGAGACCAGTAAGTTAAAAAGGAGATATAAAGGGAAGAGAAAGGAAGGGAGGAGGGTCCTTAATAGGTTGGTATTGTATATATGTAAGTAGAAGAATATATTAACGGGGGTGAAAAGACCCAAAGTGAGGTCAGGGGTACAGATTGAATAAAGGAAAGGTGGGGGGAGGGCTAATCAAAATTTAAGAGGATGCAAATAAATCATATGGGAATCCTCATGTTTTGGACAATGGAACACTCAGGAGCCATAGATCATTGTTAGAAAATTTTCAGTCCAGGAATGGGATACCTCCAGTGAGTTGTTGGCCAGGGAGGTCCCTGATGCCCAAAACATATAGGCCATTGCCAAGGCCCTTTATTTCCCACCAGGAATCTATGGTAAGACCCTGAAGACTCCACATACTTGGGGTGCAAGGCCACTGAGAAATACTGCTGGAACTGAGCTGATAACCTCCTCCATGTAGACCAGCTGACAGAAAGCTGGAAGATACCATTGTACATGTAGTTCAATGGGAGAAAAAGAAACCACCCATGAAAATACTCAACAGAGGACACTTAAAGCTTTATAATTGGCCAACCAGGCCAAATGAGCCAAAGGGTGCCATAATGGCCCATCTGTCATGGTGGAAACCAACTGCCCTCTAATTGGACTGGAGGCCTGCTCCATGGGGGGAGGGAATACATCCCTGATACTGAAAACTTAAAACAGGGGTAGTCATGAGCCCTAGGGGTGTAACATCTGCTGATGTGTGGAAAAATGTATATACTATGCTTATCAAACTGCCCAGTAAGCACTTCTCTTAATATTTATACCCTTATATTAATGCTACTCTCACTTTGGTTAGAGAATCTTCTCTTTTCAGATGGCAGTTACCTTGGGATAACTCAGAAGTTATCATAGTGCTGGAAAGAAGTGACCAGAGTACTGAATAACATCTTGGTCACACCTTCTAAGGCTCAGAGTCTAATGTGGAAGTGGTGGTGGAAAGAATGTAAGAGCCAAAGGAAGGATAGGACCCCTTACAACATGCTCCTCCAGACACAAAGTGGCTTGGATATCCATGACCTCACCGTGCCTGACACTACCTACACAAGACCATCATAAGAGGAGGAAAAGATCATGATATCAAAGTAAAAGAGAAACTGATTGAGACGGGGAGGGGATATGATGGAGAATGGAATTTCAAAGGGGAAAGTGGGAGGAGGGGGAGGGAGGGCATTACCATGGGATGTTTTTTATATTCATGGAAAATATCTATAAAAATTGAGGAAAAATATTTTTACTGGGCTGGAGTAATGGATTAACAGTTAAGGCACTTTGCCTACAAAAGCCAAAGAACCCAGGTTTGAGTCCCCAGTCCCCATGCAAGTCAGTTGCATAAGGTGGTGCATGCATCTGGAGCTGATTTGTACTGGCTAGAGGCCAGTTTTATTTATTTATTTTTATTTATTTATAAGCAGATAATTAGAGAGAATGGTTGGGCATGCCAGAGCCTCTGCACATTACAAAAGAACCTCAGATTCATGTGCCATTTTGTGCATATGGTTCTACATGGTTACAGCGGAAATAAACCTGGGTCTTTAAACGTTATAGGCAAGCACCTTAAGCACCTTATCTGCAGACCCATCTCTCTAGCCCTTTATAAGTATTTAAAATTTTTTATTTTTTAATTGAGAGCAAACTATGTATGAATATATCATATGTTGGTACCGTCTTTTCCCTCCTCCATTCTGGCATTCTGCTGAAGACCCACCTCAGTGTGGTTGAGTGTGAGAGCAGCAGTCAGTTACTGGGGAGATAATGCTTCTGCATATGATATCCCAACCTTTGGCTCTTATAATCTTTCTGTTCCCTTTTCCATAAAAATCCCTGAGCATGGGTGGGTGTGTTGTAAGTCAGCATCAGTGATAAGCTGTCATAAGCCTCTGGATTTCTGTTTGTTATATGATGAATATCCTCAGCATCTGTGTCCTTCACCCAGGTGATGCTTGTCAAGCACACCATGAAAGCAGAATTATTGCTCATCTCCCCAGTTCCTATGTGGTTTCACCTGGGCTTGACTGTGGGGGTTGTTTATCTTTTTGCCTCTCATTACCTTCTGAAATAGGCAAACATATTCTTTAATGGAGAATTATGTCAGCGTAGATTAAGTGAGATTAGAATTACTAATTTAGGGAGATTGTGATGGATGTGTCCCCTCTTTTACTCAAAGACTGTCGAGGGCTTGTCAGAGAGCATATTTTTTTAAATTTTTTTGTTTATTTTTATTTATTTATTTGAGAGTGACAGAGAGAAAGAGAGAGAGAGAGAGATAGAGAAAGAGGGAGAGAGAGAGAGAGAGAGAGAGAGAATGGGCGCGCCAGGGCTTCCAGCCACTGCAAACGAACTCCAGACACATGTGCCCCCTTGTGCATCTGGCTAACGTGGGTCCTGGGGAATTGAGCCCGGATCCAGTGTCCTTAGGCTTCACAGGCAAGCGCTTAACTGCTAAGCCATCTCTCCAGCTCAAAACTTTTTTTTTTTTTTCCAAGGTAGGGTCTCACTCTGGCCCAGGCTGACCTGGAATTAACTGTGTAGTCACAGGTTGGTCTCGAACTCATGATAATCCTCCTTCCTCTGCCTCCCAAGTGCTGGGATTAAAGGCATGCACCACCATGCCAGGCTCGGAGAGCATAATATTGTCTCCATTAGATTTTGACCTGGATCCCAGTTCCAGCTGTTTATTTCTTCCCACTGAGCAGATCTCTTAGCCAATCAGAAAGCCATGGGTTATCTACTAGGACTGTGTTCCACCATTACACTAAGTGCTCAAGTATGAAATATGATCTAGCTTCTCCTCTTCCCACATTCTAGAGCAGTGATGATAAATTTCAGAGCCTGCCTGGCAGAATTGGATTATATTGTGCACAGTACACATGTTCATCTACAAAACTCTACACCCAGGCTGTATGCATGCATATAGAATGAATTGCTGAGATGTCAAAATTCCAGGTTCTCAGAACTGATATTTTTTAGCCAATAAATAACTTAAGATGTTCTGAAAGGGGGGCTGGAGATATGGCTTAGTGGTTAAGCGCTTGCCTGTGAAGCCTAAGGACCCCAGTTCAAGGCTCGGTTCCCCAGGTCCCACGTTAGCCAGATGCACAAGGGGGCGCACGCGTCTGGAGTTCGTTTGCAGAGGCTGGAAGCCCTGGCGCGCCCATTCTCTCTGTATCTGTCGCTCTCAAATAAAAATAAATAAAAATTTTAAAAAAAGATGTTCTGAAAGGAGTGTTATTTTTGCTGTTTCTCTCATCCCTGAAGCCCTAGTTTCAAGCATGCTAGCTCTGTGCCATTGCAGCCTGGAAGACAGGGCTTTACAGCCCTTTGCCTCTTCCTGCAGACAGCCACCTTGGTCTTGGACAGGGGGGTCACTGCCAGACTGGGGCAGCACCTCTACCATATCCCAAACCACGAAGCAATGGCTGCAAGGGAAATAGACAAAGGTGAAGACAAGCCCACAGTGAGGCAGAGAAGCACCGCAGCACGGCCGGGCTGGAGGGATCTGGCAGCAAGGAACACAGGACAGCAGGCTACCTGGTGGTGCTGGAGGGGGATCAGGCCTTTCAAAGAATTCTGTGAGGACACTGGCTTTTCAAAGCTCAGGAAAATGAAATTTACCATTCTGGGTGCCAGAAACACACAAATACATACATACATACATACACACGTACACACACACACACACACACACACACACACACACACACACATATAGTGAAGGCTTTTGATACTCTTCTCAAAAATAGAATGAAGGAAAAGAATGTAAAAAGTTCAGGGATTTCAGTGTCTGCTATATGTTAAGCTGCAGCCCATGTTGTAAGTCTAAATGTATCAAAGAAAATAATTTGTCTTTAAAGAAAGAATAAGTGTATAATTAACAAAAGCCATATGTATAAAGTGGTGCATGTGTCTGGAGTTCGTTTGCCCTGGCAAGCCCATTCTCATTCTCTTTCCTTGAAAATAAATAAAAATATTTTTTGAAAACTAAAATTATGTTTTGGAAAGTTAGCATTATACATATTAATCCAAGTTACTCTGACTGAAGGTAATTCATGGTATAAGTACATGCTGTGATAAAATTTATATAAAATAATTGAGCAAATGTCTGCAGCTATGCTATTTGTTGGAAGGATCACAGTGCCCTCTCCAGTGTCAGTATAAGGAAGACACTTCAGAAGAAAAACATCAGCAACTATCCAAAATGTTCTTTTTCTTCTTGAAAATAATGAAAATACCTACATAAGATCACATTTTAAGCATCACTGTAATCATACACACACCTATATATGTAAATTTATGCCATGTAAAATAAAATACATATATGTGAATATCTATAGACAAATACTTAGAAAATGGAGACATATTTAACATTATTTTATACTATGAATGTTGTTCTGTCTGAAATTTCATCATATACATGCATTAATCTATTAGCAAGAAAAAAATTAATAAAAGTTTAATTACCTATTTAAAAATGTCATGCATCCACATTTTAAGCATCTCTAGAAATCTCAAAACTTCACATAAGTTATTTAATCTTTGTGTCTTCCTGATCATTTTAACTAGCAAACACCTTCTATTTTTTTTTATTATTTATTTTTATTTATTTATTTATTTTTTAATTTAATTTATTAGTTTTCATTTCAGTGAATACAGGCAGTTTGGTACCATTATTTAGGCTCATCTGTGATCTACCACCTTCCATTAGACCCTCCTTGTTAATGAAAATGGGTCGTGCATTGTGGAGTTAGCCCCCAGTTATTAGTATGATAAATGTCTCTGCAAATCATGACCCAACATGTAACTCTGACATTCTTTCCGCCCCCTTTCCGCAAGATTTCCCTGAGCCATGTTGGGTTCATTTTTGGTCTGCTTCAATGCTGAGGTGTTGGGGGCCTCTGAGGCTTTGGCTCTCTGATTTGGTAGGAGTTGATTTTTCTCTGCATTGATCTCCTTCCCCTTTGTGCTGGTATCCGGGTTCACAGGAAAACATCACCCTTGCTTATTTCACCAGTTGTCCTTAGTTTCAGTTGGGCCCCTTTTGAGGTATGTTGGGGCAGCTCTCTTCTTAGGATCTGCATCTATTTTGAAAAGAGAAGCAGATTCTCCAACGGAGAGTAAGTTAGCACCCAGAAAATTGAGATAACACTTACTTTTTTGATAGACAGTTTGATAGGTGTAGGCCCTCTTATATCCCGTGATTGATAGTAGCTTGATATTGTAGAGTGGGCTTGTGTTTGGGTATGGTTCTGACTTGTTTCCCAGCTCCAGCTATGGGTCTAGTACCACTGAGTGGATCAGTTAGCCAAATCAAGAGCAATTGATTCCTCACCATGGCTGTGTACCACTATTGCACTTGTGTGGGCATCACATCCGGTTATTTTTTGCTAATTAGGTTAAACAATGTGTTGCTTGGACAGATCTTGGTCATTTCCCCCAGTCGCCTATGTAGCGCCTTCTGGCACTAGACACGCTGACTGTCTGGGGACTGACTCTGTCCGGCTTCCAGCCATGTCATTCCATTTTATGCATCAGCTGTGTATGGAGTCTTCAGCAATAGGGTCTTATCACTGGCCTTTGTTGGGTCATCAAGTACTCTGACAGAAGTCTGTCATTGTTTTGGGAAACCTTGTAGATTTCTCTGATCAAAAGCTCATTGTGGATGGTAGGCCCAAGCTGGAAATGGGGGTTACAGGTCAGTGTCCACTAAGAAATTGAGGAAAAAGATAACTAATATACAAGAGTTAGAGAGGAGAGAGATAGAGGGGAGAGGGGGAGAGGGAGGGAGGGAAGATGTAGGAGATTTAGGTCAGTCTTGATCCTACCCTCTCCAGTGTCTTGTGGTTCAGGTGTTTCCTGTAAGGGTCTAGTGAAGGTTCAGCCATTTGGTCTATCTTTTAGGAAGTAGAATTTTATGGTACCATTGCCGTTTGGGTCCGGATTACTGTTTTCCACCCTTCTATTCCCTCCTTGCCCTCCCATCCATCTTATTGTCTAGTCCATGAGGTGCTTGCTGGGTATGTAAGGCATCTTGGGCAGATTCAGTTTAGGTGTTGCAGATGAGTGAGACTATGTGTCGATTTTTTTTCTGTGATTGGGTAAGTTCGCTGAGAATGATCTGTTCCAGGTTCAACCATTTTTCCTCAAATTTCTTTATGTCGTTTTTTCTTACTGCTGTATAGAACTCCATTGTGTAGATATACCACATCTTTGTTATCCATTCTTCTAATGATGGACATCTGGGTTGATTCCAGCTTTTAGCTATTACGAATTGAGCTGCTACAAACATGGTTGAGCAAATCTCTCTGGCTTTTGGTTTGAAGGTTTTAGGGTACATGCCCAGTAATGGTATAACTGGGTCTGTTGGTATTTCTTAAGAGAAGGAAAGAGTATCGGGCTCCAGCTGACATGGCAGGGGTGAGAGTCTTAGAAAAAGGAAAGCCCTCTCCAAGACACAGGAAGGGGTCTTTTATGGGAATGGGACTGGACTGATCAATTCAGTCCTGATGCCATGTGTCTGGGGTCCAGTTTTCTGGAAAGTGCAATCTTCCCAGGAATCTCACTCTCCAGGAAGGGTGTAACCTCTCGGAATACAGTAATTATATCTCCAAGGAAAGTAGAACTCCTTTAGGGAAGAAGAGATAAGGGACATCTAGACCCTTCTGACATTTCCGATCTCCAGCAAAGAGAAGACTGTAAAGAGGGGACACCCTACCTCCATAGGATCAAAGACATTCCTTGCTTCTACTTTTGTGAGGTGGGGGACTGTCTCTAGCCTGTCTCACTATTGTGTGAGAAAGCTTCTCTTCCCCAACAGTAAACCCTAGTTGGACTCTGCCTTGTGACCAGGTGCTCATCTCAGAGCCAATCACTATAAGGACTATGATAATTGACGTAAGTCAATCAGGACCCCTGTGTCTCTGCCCAGACTGAAGAAAAAATGCAAATGAAGAGTGTAAGCAGCTGTTTAAATGTAACTGCAGGAAGAACCTTACAGGAAGAATACTAAATTCAGAGAAATGCAAATTAAAACAACTATGAGATTCCACCTTACCCCAATAAGGATGGCCAACATCAAAAGGTCAAATGAAAATAAATGCTGGCGACGATGTGGAGAAGCAGGGACACTCATTCACTGTTGGTGGGAATGCAGGATGGTACAACCACTTTGGAAAGCAATATGGAGACTCCTGAAAAAGCTGACTATAGAAACACCTTCTATTTTTATAAATAATTCAGCTCTTTACAGTTTAGCCATGAAAAAAACTAGTTCATAAAAGCTCAGAAACAACCAATTTAATTATCAGCGAGTAAACTCTGGTGCATATGTGTATATGCTATTTTTACAAATATTATTTATTTATTTCTGTATGAGAGAGAGAATGGGCACTCCAGGGCTTCTTGCCACTACACTCCAGATGCATGTCACTTTATGTGAATACTGGGGAATCAAACTCAGGTTGTCAGACTTTTTTAAGAAAGTACTTCTAATCACTGAGCCATTTCTACAGCCCTGTACATGCTATTATTTTCATCAGTTAAATAATAGCATTAGCTTGTGAGAAACTAATATTCACATGACCAAATACTGATAATTATGAAAGTCTATATGATGTAAGGGAAATTCTATGACTTTTTTCATCTCCTTCAAACAAAGGTATATATCATGCATGTATCATTCCAAAAGTTATGTGGATATTTATTGAGTAATTAAATAAGAAACTTCTTTTCTATTTTTTGAAATATTTTATATATTTATTTGAGAGAGACAGAAAAAGGCAGAGAGGGAGGAATTGAATGGGCATGCCAGGGCCTCAGGCCACTGCAAACAAAATCCAGACACATGTGCCACTGGCTTATATGAGTACTGGAGAATCAAACTTAGTTTCTTAGGTTTTACAGGAAAACATCTTAACCAATAAGCTATCATTCCAGCCCAGGCAGTTCCTTAAATTTAGTGTTGAAGCATTTAAGCCAAGCACCTTTCTATGCACAGGGAATAAGGACTTGACTAACCTTATTAAGTTAATATTCTAGTGAAAGAACTTCTGTTTAAGAACATGAACTATTTTGTACTTATTTCTATTATTATTAGTTTTCTATTCAGCAAATACAGGCAGTTTGGTACCATTATTAGGCTCATCCATGACCTACCCCCTTCCCATTGGCCCCTCCTTGTTGAGGTATATGGGTTGTGCATTGTGGAGTTAGCCCACAGTTATGGGTAAGATAAATGCCTCTGCATATCATGACCCAACATGTGGCTCTGACATTCTTTCTGCCCCCTCTTCCACAACGTTTTCCTGAGCCATGTTGGGTTCATTTTTGGTCTGCTTCAGTGCTGAGGTGTTGGGGGCCTCTGAGGCTCTGGCTCTCTGATTTGATAGAAGTTGATTTTTGTCTGTGTTGGTCTCCTTCCCCCTTGTGCTGGTATCAGGTTCATCAGGAAAACAGCACCCTTGCTTGTTTCACCAATTTTCCTTAGTTTCAGCCAGGGCCCTTTTGAGGTATGATGGTGTGGCTCTCTCCTTAGGATCTGCATCTATCTGAAAAAGAGAAGCAGAATCTCCAATGGAGAGTAAGTTAGCTCCAATACAAATGAGATAACCCTTACTTTTTTAAATAGAGAATTTAATAGGTGTAGGCCCTCTTGTAGCCCATGATTGATGCTATCTTGATATTGGAGAGTGGGCTTATGTTTGGATATGGTTCTGACTGGTTTCCCAGCTCCAGCTATGGGTCCCATAACCACTGAGGGGATCAGTTAGCCAAATCAAGAGCAGTTGGTTTCCCACCATGGCTGTGTGCCAGTATTGCACTTGTGTGGGCATCACAACAGGTTATTTGTTGCTAAGCAGGTTAGACCATGAGTTTCTTGGACAGATATTGGTCATTTCCCCCAGTCACACATGTAGCACCTTCTGGCGCTAGACACGCTGACTGTCTTGGGACTGACTCTCTCCTGGCTTCCAGCCATGCCGTTCCATTTTACTTGTCAGATGCATATGGTATCTTCAGCAATAGGGTCTTACCACTAACCTTTGGTGAGTCATCAAGTACTCTGACAGAAATCTGTCTGTTTTTTAGGAAACCTTGTAGGTTTCTCTGATCAAAAGCTCATTGTTGATGGTAGCCCCATGCTGGTACTGGGAGTTACAGGTCAGTGCCTACTAAGAAAATGAGGGAAAAGATAACTAATATATAAGAGTTAGAGAGGAG
This sequence comes from Jaculus jaculus, assembly GCF_020740685.1. NCBI lineage: Eukaryota > Metazoa > Chordata > Mammalia > Rodentia > Dipodidae > Jaculus > Jaculus jaculus. The sequence goes on from NW_025423504.1 coordinate 507,308, forward strand.
AGAAAGGGGAGAAGAAAGAGGGAGAGGGTAAGGGAGAGGGAGGGAGGGGAGATGTAGAAGATTTAGGTTAGACTTGATCCTACTCTCTCCAGTGCCTTGTGGTTAATGTGTTTCCTGTAAGGGTCTGGTGAAGGTTCAGCCATTTGGTCTGCCTTTTAGGAAGTATAATTTTATGGTACCATTGCCATTTGGGTCTAGATTAGTGTTTCCCACCCCTTGAATGTCCTCCCCTCCCTCCCCATCTATCCTAGTGTCTAGTCCATGAGATGCTTGCTGGGTATGTAAGGTATCTTGGGTAGAGTCAGGTTAGGTGCTGTAGATGAGTGAGAGGTTATAAGCATGTTTGAAAACAAGAACACAGAATCAGAATTAACAGGTTATTTCATGGAGAGGAAGGGAGCACTGAAAGGTCATATCTGAGCAAAGGCCAGAATCAGGGGACACAGGGAACCAGGAGTGTCTGGGTGAGAACACCTTCCTGCCAGAAAGACCAACCAGTGTGCAGACTTTGAAAGTGCACTAGTGTAGGACTCAAGAATCGTCCAGAGTCCCATATAGCTGGAGTGGAGAGACCAAAAGGGAGAGTGGTAGGAGGTAAGGTCTTATGGAAAATAAGGCAGCTGTGAGAATGTCTCAGTGGTACAGCCATGAGCTTTGGATTTCCTCGGCTCTGCCTCCCATTCTCATAGGAGTCCAGGGATCACAGATGCATGCACCACTTTTAGGGTTTTATATGGGTGTTTGGAGTGTCAAGTTCATGTTAGTACAGTGTACATGCAAGTGTCTTTAAACACTGAGACATCTCCCTAGCTCTTTTAGGATTTTAAAATATTCTACTTATATATTTGTTTATTTATTGCAGATGAACTTCAGATGCATGTGCCATCTTTTGCATTTGGCTTTGTTCTGGTGTTGGGAATTAGACCCTAGGTATTAGGATTTCCCAGAAAGTGTCTTACCTGCTGAGCCATCTCTCCATCCCCCAATTTGTTTTTTTTTTCTTTTTTCTTTTTCTTTCTTTCTTTCTTTTTTTTTTTTTTGCTTACTTTATGTTTTGATTTTTTGTTGTTTTCTGTGTGTTGGGTTTAATTTTTTTTCTATTTCTCTTTGGCATACATGTGTATAATGTGTGTGTATGTGCTCATGTGTGAATGCAGGGTGCATATGCTATTGTGCATGTCAAAGGATAACTTCAGATGTCAATACTCACCATGTACATTGCGTGAGACAGAGTTGCTTGCTCAATACTATGTTCACAAGAGCTGGCCCACGAACATCCAGGGGATTAACTTATCTCTACTTCTCTTCTTGCTCCCTTCTCAATATAGGAACACACTGGAATTACAGACACTGGCGCTGTAGCCTGTGACTATCACATGCTGCTGGGGCCCTGAACTCATATACTCACATGTCGTAAGCACATTGTCTACTGAGCAGTTTCATCAAACTAGAATTTGGGTTTTATACTGAAAGAAGTCTGTTGTGAAACATGAGAGATGACACTGAGTGTCCTGAAAGTAACATGACCTGATTTAACTTTTAAAAGATTACTTTTTTTCAAGGTAGGGTCTTGCTGTAGCACAGACTGACCAAATATCACAAATATCATTCAATTTTTTTACAATGCACTGGCAGTGGGGACAAAGGAGTGTTAAAAAAATGGTATATACTGCACCAGATATTTAGCATAAATTGAGAGAAATGGCCAGTCTGTAATATCCTCTACAGCCTTAAGATAATTTTCAGGTATGTTAATATAAACCTTGAATGAAACCTTGAGTTTGTGAGCCAGCGAGCCCTGTGAATGCAGCAGTGACCAATGAGAGATCTTTTCTCAAATGAGGTGGAAGGTGACAAATGACACCTAAAGTGGGTCCTCTGAGTGAAAAGAGAGGCTGAGCTGTTGCCCATCATGACACCAGTTTGCAGCCTGGATAACTGGAAGAGGGGACTTGCCAACAACCAATAGGCTGAAAACACCTGTGCATGCAGGTTTTGAGAAGTCTGTTGCTGTACAGTGAATCTGAAATGTGCCTCAGGGGTTCATGTTTTGAATGTTTTTACCTGACCAGGGGCACTGCTTTGGGGAGCTTGTGGAACCTCTATGAAGTGGAACTGGCTGACAGATGGGTTCCAGCCTCACTCTCTGCTTCCTGGTCTGTTGTGATGTGAGGAGCCTCTGCAGCACACAGACTTACCCCATGATGTACCAAGTCATTCTGAAAATGTGAGTAAAAATAAATCTTTCTTCCAATAAGTTGTTTCTGTTCAGTATTTTGTCACATTACATAAAACACCCACAAACTTGGCTTAGATATTTTAAGTTCACAATAGCTACAAGGATAATGATAGATGATGATAATAATGTGTATCAGACTGTTTGTTAGAGCAGGTGAAAATGATGGTACCAGGCATAGTAGTAGTAAAGGAAGAGACTGGATCTCTACACACATGGAAAGATCTTCAAAGTTGATCTACTTGCAATCTGAAAGACAGGTATGTAGGCACAAGCACAAATGGGTAAGTAAATAGAGTGATAGAAATCAGTGTGAGGTCTCTTCCTGTGAAAAGGCAACCACTCCTTCTCCTGAAATCCCTCTCATCTCCTGAGAGTTTGAATTATCACATGTGGCATCTGCCTCTTCATAGGCTCCTTCCCCTCAGCTAATATGTGTAATGATTGCTCACATTAATAAGCTAAACACTCGCATTTAGACTTAATCAGAGCAGATGAAAATGATACAGACTAGAGAAAAATATTATTATATTACACATTAGCCTTCCCTTTAACCAACATCTGAAGTAATTCAAGTTATAAAGAGAAATTATTTAGACTCATAGTTTGGGAGGTTTTAGTCCATGGTTGCTTTGGGCCTGCAGTAAAATGGAAGTAATCAATGGAGAAAGCACTAACTTCATGGTGAGGGAGAGAAGAGAGAGAGAGAGAGAGAGGGAAAGAGAAGAAGAAGAAGAAGAAGAAGGAGGAGGAGGAGGAGGAGGAGAAATGGAAGAAGAAGAGTAAAAGGAGAGGAGAGGAAAGGGAAGGGAAGGGTAAAGAAAGAATCATTGAGAGAAAGGGAGAAACAGAGAGAGGAAACTAAAGCACCAGTATTCTCTTCAAGAGTATACTCCCAGTCTCCTCAATTCCTCCCCAACTAGGCCCCAGATCTTTCCATTTCATAAGTTGGTTTGCCTTAAAGGTACTAGCACTTCCCAATGGTAATAGTGTCATAGGATGTCAACAAATACTCCAAACAGGCCAAAATGTAGTCTACACTAATTCACAGCTGGCTAACCAGGTCTTAAATGAGCAGGCTTATTTTTATTTACTCTTCAAAGCCATTACTTAGATTCTAATTTAATTAATTTTTAAAGTATTTTTATCTATTTATGAGTACAGAGAAGGAGCGAGAGTGAGTATGGGAGTGCCAGGGCCTCTTGCTTCTGCATATGAACTCCAGATAGATGCACCACTTTGTATATCTGGTTTTCTGTGGGCATCAAAGAATAAAGCCCTGGACCAGCAGGCTTTGCAAGCAAATGCCTTTAACCACAGAGCCATCTCCACATCCCTTACCTAGGTGGTTTCCTTGTTGTTGTTTTTGTTGTTGTTGAGGTATTGTCTCACTCTAGCCCAGGCTGTCCTGGAATCCATTATGTAATAAAGAAGCACTTTGACCATGGAGCCAGCTCTCTAGGCCAAATTCAGTACATAGTCTCAGGGTGGCGATCCTAGCTACCTCTGCCTCACAAGTAATGGGAATAAATGCATGAGTCAGCATCCCTGGCCCTAGGTTGTTTTCTTTAAGTTAGAACTTTATCATATTTGCATAGTAAAGTTTATGATTATAAATAGCATCTAGTGAAAGATCTATTATCTCAGACTTTTGCAGAAAAACTAAGTATATCCCACCAGAGATCATGCATGCATATGCAGGCATATAAGTATCATAGGCAAATGTGAAATCTGATCATTCTGTGCTTGCAATTTTGCACCTTGGGTTTCTTTCAGTTGATGAAACATATTGGATCTCTTTACTAAAGGTGCACTATGGGACTTCTTTGAATAATCAGAACTTTTAAAATAAGTTATATTGTTTGTAGAGGGAAAAGTTTTGTGTGTGTGTGTGTGTGTGTGTGTGGTGTATTTGCGGTAGGGTCTTATTATAGACCAGTTTGATCTGGATCTCATTCGATAGTCCCATAAGAAATAATTCTTGTTGCTCTAAAGTTATCATCAAATAGCAGTAGTTATAAGGGGCCTGCTAGCACTTTCCTGTGATACATATTGAAGACAAAGACAAACAAAACATATTTTGGAACAGAATTCATTTAGAATCATTTTTCTCTTCAGATAAATAAAGGTTTGAATACATGATCAAATGTGTTTTCCAAGTCTTTGGTCATTCTTTTTCCTAAGGCAGCTTCTTAAGAACTCAGTCATTGGAAATAGAAGTTAGAAAAAGAACAAGAAAAAAATGCTAAACACAATGCAAAAGAATAGCCTTTGGACTTTCCAGAGCACAACGGTGTGTTTCAACTCTTGTCTTGTCTTTAAGTTAATAATTATCTCTCTCTTCAGATTGTAAGCTCTTCAAGCATGTGGTAGACATGTAGGGTATGGTAGAAATGCAGCAGAGAGACAGAATACTGGGGGTGAAATGGTCCAAGTGGGGTCTGGGTATGGGATGGAGGAGAGGAGAGGTGGGAGGAGGGTTAAGTAAAGTTTAAGATGTTATGAATAAGCCATGTGGAAACCTATTTCTTCACTAGGTAATAACGCATATGAGAGACAGAGACAGAGAATGTTTGGGCAGAATTACCCTGTGGAAATGATAATATTATACCCCAAAGCCAGAGATCATTACTAAAATATCTCAGTGCTGGGGTAGGGGAGGGGAAAAAAGGTGTGGTAGGAAGGAGGTGGTTGTTGAGCAGCTTTCAGCCAATACTAGGTATTCAACCAATGACTGGACAACCACCCTGGTCAGTTCCATTGAGCCCTTCTCCACTCTGCACCCTCCCCTATGGAATCATGGACTGCTCTGGCCTCCCCTGCACTATATGCAGATGGAATGGCCCATGACATCACAATGCTGCAGTTCAACCAGAGAGTCACTAGGGAAATTGTGAACTTCTTGTGTGGGAGGCACTAGTGGTGAGGAAGGAGCAGTGTAGTTCATTTTCCTGTGCCTGTATCCAGCAGGATGGCAGAGGAGGCAACCTTGTTAATCTGCTTGTGGGTGAGACCTCTCAGCAGCAGGTAGGGGGATCAGAAAGGGCTGAGGGGCTGCAGGAGGTCCCTGGTCATCACTGAGATGACACCTAGCTACTGGCCCTGCCAAGACCCACAGCCAGCTCCAGGGTGCTGCCCACAAGCATCAGCAACTCCCCATGCTGATTTTCTAATCACAGTGTGTTGTGCTGACAGACATTGCCCTCACTGTTCTGTGGATGGGGACAGAAAGTAAAAGCAAACACTGTTAGTTACTAAATGCTAAAAGGAAAAAGAAAAAGAAACCTAGGAAGGAGATAGATGCAGTCTTTGCTTTGCTAGCATATGTTCTTAACTAAGTGCTGAAAGCTTTTGGGGGGAGGGGGTGGTTTCCAAGGTAGGGGCTCACTAGCTCACGCTTACCTGGAATTGACTCTGTAGTCCCAGACAGGCCTCAAATTCACAGCAGTCCTCTCTCTCTGCCCCTTGAGTGCTGTGACTAAAGGTGTACACCACCATGCTCACGTGCTCAGCTTGGGCCAATTTTTAAGTGCACAGAGACGTCAAACATTGAATTTGACGGCAGTGAAATGTGTGTGCATGGTAGAAAAAACGGAGCTTAAGAAATAAAAAGGAGGGCCATTTGTATATTCTGTTTCATAAACACTTTTTACTGCTAAGGACGGTATGGTACTCATTTCAGTATCATTCAATACATGGAAATTTTCTATTTTCTTCCTACTTTGAGTTTTGTAAAAACTGTTTTTCTACCAAATAGTCTTTTCAGGGGTGAGAGACAACAAAGTGAAGAGGAATGATGGGTTATTCTGGAAATATTTATTCTCTCCAGGAATTATTCTGAGGGTTGGAGAAATACTATCAGGCAGATCTTAGCATGTGTATATAATATTTTAAAATTATTATTATTATTTTCTTTCTGGTTTTTCGAGGTAAGGTTTCACTCTAGCCCAGGCTGACATGGAATTCACTATGGAGTCTCAGGGTGGCCTCAAACTCACGGCGATCCTCCTACCTCTGCCTCCCAAGTGCTGGGATTAAAGGTGTGCGCCACCATGCCCGGCTTTAAATTATTTTTGTCTAATTGAAAGTATTCTCTTTTCAAAAAGACCATTAGAGCCAGGTGTAGTGGTGTACACCTTTAATCCAAGCACTTGGGAGTCAGAGGAACTAGGATAGCCGTGAGTTCAAGGCTACCCTGAGACAAAATAGTAAATTCCATGTCACCCTGGTTTAGAAAGAAACCCTATTGTGAAGATAACAACATCAAAAAGACCATTAGAATAATCTTGAAGATAAGCATACAAAGTGTGGCTAAGGAACCACTCCACTGGACAATGCTAACATAGAGTGCATAGATTTAACCTATATTTATAAATTAGTTACTTTTCTCAAGATTCCATAATAATTACCAATTCTATTCAAAATCATCTTGACAATCAGATTCTATATCATGCCAAGTTATTGTTTTCCAACACTGTAGATTATTTAACATTGAAGTTTTAAGTTAGTGCTGCCTAGTGATATCTAGATAGATATGATAGTCATATTTCCAATATCTCTACATTGCACTGTGGATATGTAACCATGGCTGTAACTCAAATACATTTTAGTGGGGACAGAGTAAACATTTTGTTGAGGGTCAATTACTAAAAATTACACCTTAAGAGGCCAGATGATCCTAGTTAAAGCTATTCCACTATGCTCTTATTAAATGAAGATGGCTATGCACAACAGGTACAATAATGGGTGCGGCTCTATTCCAATAAAACTCGTGAAACCAAATACAGGGATACTTGTTCTAAATGCAGATTTGATAAATAAAATATTATGGAGAAAAAAGGCTGTAAGGTTGTGGAGATGGTTCAGTGGCTAAGAGTGTTTGCTGTATAAACATAAGGACTTCAGTTCAGACAACAGACCCAAGATAAGTGCCAGGTATGGCTTTGTAACTCCAGAACTGAAGTGAACATTGACAGGAACATCACTGAGCATTCATGGTCAGCCCTAGCCAAAACCCAGCAAGCTCTAGTTTCCATGAGAGATCTTGTCTCAAGGAAAAACACAAAGTGAAATATTTATTTTAAAGTTTCTTAATAAATTTTGATATTATCTAAAATCATAGAATCTCAAGAAAGGATGATTTTTATGTCAATGAAGTAAGAGAGTAACCTATACATTTTACAGTTTATTATTATGACATTTAAAGAACAAATGATCAGGCAAAGAGAGGAGTAACATTTTTTTTTTTATGACACGCATGCTCCTGTGTGCTTCCCTGTCCTCAGAATATTTGTAGCATGCTTTCCCATGATGGAAAAAAAAATAAGATTTTAACTTAATATTAGGAGTTGAAATTGTTTATTACTGATTTAAAATTTCGATTCTTTTCAATTTTTCTAGCAATTGTGTGTGTGTGTGTGTCTTAATGGAATCAAGAAATTAAAGCCAAGTGCCATGGTACACACCTTTAATCCCAGCTTTTTGGAGGCAGATGTGGAGAATCTTCCTAAATTTGAGGCTCCCTGAGACTACATAGTGCATTCCATTCAAGCCTGGGCTAGAGCAAGACCCTACAAAAAGGAAGCAAGAATTAGTAATAGATTCTTGATGAACTGGATTGCTTAATGTCACTTTAAAAATTATTTATTTATTTATTTATTTATTTATTTATTTATTTATTTATTTATTTATGTGAGAGAAGCAAATAGAGAAAGAGGGACAGAGAAAGAGAAAATGGAAACACTAGGGTCTAGCCACAGCAAAGTAACTCCAGATGCATGTACTGCCATGTAGCTTTATGTGGATACTGGGGAATTGAATGTGCGTCTCTTGCCTTTGCTGGCACCTAAGCAGCATCTTCAGCCCACATTGTTTATCCTTAGTGAGATTGTATGAAGAACAGTTGTTCTGATGATTTTACAAATTCCATCTCATTGTTCCTAATCAGGTACAGTGCAGCCATACTATATATTGCAAAGAACTTTATGACTGGCTTGTTGAGGTCATGGCACATTTGCACATATAGCTTAGGATGATTACCTTAAGTTGGCAATTTCAGCAAGTGCTCAGTCATTATGACAACAATGTTGTTATGAAATTAAAATTCTATTATTTTAATAAAATCTGACAGAGTTAAGTTATTTTGAATGCTGCAATTTCATAAAGAAAAATGGTAGTTATGGAAAGTGATTTAAATTTGCAGGTTTGTGAGTTGTTTGAGCACTGTTCCTTCTTTACATAGCTTCCTGAGTTTAACAGCATTTGGGAATGAAAAAATACATATATTCTATATAACACATGGTGAGCTGTGTATAACATGTATGAACTGTTCCCCCTCCATCACTCAGCTGTGTGTTTTCTTGAGATGGAGTTTGTTTTTGTACACACAGTTACCATTTTTATGAGCTCCAAATTTCCAAGTTTCTCTTCCCCATAGGACTATGGTCACGGGCATGTGTGTTCATGTTCAGCTGTTTATGTGGGCTCTACAGAAGTATGCTCAGATGGTTTCAGTCCCACTCAGATCTTCATGCCTGTCTGGGAAGTGCTCTTACCAGATGAGCATCTCTCCATTCTTTTTCTTCTTCTCCTTCTTCTTCTTCTTCTTCTTCTTCTTCTTCTTCTTCTTCTTCTTCTTCTCCTCCTCCTCCTCCTCCTCCTCCTCCTCCTCCTCCTCCTCCTCCTCCTCCCCCCTCTGGTCCAGGCTGACCTGGAATCAACTCTGTCATCTCAGCGTGGCCTTGAACTCATGGCAATCCTCCTACCTCTGCCTCCCAAGTGCTGGGATTAAAGGCGTGTGCCACCACACCCAGCTAGCTCCATTCTTGATAAAGCATTATTACCCCAGGTGTGGTGGTGCATGCCTGTGCTTTCGGTGCATGGGAGGTGAAGGGATGCAGGAGGTACATGAGTTAAAGGCTACACGTGACTCTATGTCAAGGAACAAAAGCCAAAAACAAAGGACTTCCTTGTTAGGAGAAAGTTTCTTTGTTAATGTGGGGGAATTCATCTGGATATAAATTCTGCCACTTGGTTGGGAGTTTTGTAATAATTTGGAAGCCAGTAGTTGAGGAAACCTCCCTGTAGGATTCAATTATCACAGAGTTCCACCACCATGGTTATAAGTTCAACTCCTGAAAATACTAGGACTTCTATAAAATATGGTCAAATATAAACTGTGCTAAGTAAATGACTTAATACCTCTGTACTATAAAATAGCTTTAGGATGTAGTTACATAGAGAATTTATGAAACACTTCATTTTGCCAATGCTTAATTGACTCAACAGTGAGAAATAAATCTAGTCAAGGGTAATAAATTCCTTGTGGTTGATGGGCTTGTAGTGACTCAGCTCATCCAAATACTCTCCATACAACGGTATATGAAGTGAAGACTCCATAGTGAAATTTTCTTAATCATTACAACAGAGGCTGGGAAGGTTCAGATCAACCCTTCAGGCTGTGTGGGCCAAGTGTTGTCTGTTGCTGCTACCTACCTCTGCTGTTGTGGATTGAAAGCGACCATACATAGTGTGTAAATTAATAATCTGGTTGTGTTCCCAAGGCACTTCTTTTAAACATCAAAATCTGAATTTTATCTAATATCCACATTCATGAAATACTATTCTTTTTTCCTCATCATGTTGAAAAAGTTCATATCCCACAGACATAAAGAAACAGGTGTCAAGCCATGTTAGGACTGTGGCTATAGTTTGTCAACTCTTGTGCCAATCTTGGAGATATGCATTATCAATCAATCTTCTATTTATCTATCAATGTATCTGTCTACCATATATTACCTATCATTTGTGGATTTGATTACTATAAATTTTGTCATACTTTCAAGTGCATAAACCTAAAGTTTCCAAAAATAGTGTGGGACCACCTTGCTACATCATCAATTATTCCTACTTGCTTTATCACTCTTGTGCTATGTTTATATGCATTATTTTTCTTTTCCTTTCTCCTTCCTTCATCTCTCTCCATCCTTCCCTTTATGCCTCCCACTCTACATTCCTTTCTACCTCCTGCCAGGCTCCAGCCCTGGCTTGAAGGAGGCTCCTTGAAGAGAGGTGTGAAAGGGAGCGGTGCTATAATGACTCAAAGTCAAATTCTGGTGCAAGCTGACAGGCTAATGCTGATGGCAGCTGAGTTTTTCCATCTTTCTCTCTCTGCTTCTCTGCTCTTGCTCTCTCTCTCTCTGTCTCTACTTCTCTGTTTCTCTCTTTTTTTTTCTTTTTCTCTACTTTTCCCTGCTTTTCTGCTGCCACAGCTCTTAGCCTCAGTCTTTTATTTTCTGATCATGTCATGCAAGAGCAAACTTCAAGAAAGGTATAGTTTCACAGAATTCATAGAAACTTTTTGTTATTTATTTTCATCAAACAATCCCATAATTATTCACCTCAAGTAAAGTCATCAGGCCCTTATAATGATTAACTGTTTTCACATTTTCCCCATGTATGTGTGGTCACTTGCAATTTCCTGAATTCCTACTTTCAATTACTATATTAAAGGTGAGAAACAACAACCACAAAATAGGGGTTCCCACCATTAATCACTGATCCACTAATCCCACTTATCCCCCAATCATTTATTTTGAATTTTCCTTTTCCTGGTCTGGAACTTACTATATATGCAAAGATGATCTTCAACTTCTAATCTTCCCATCTCTACCTCCTGAATGCTGGGCTTGCATGTGTGTGCCACCAAGCCTTGATTACATGCTATTTTATTTATTTTTATATTTTTGTTCATTTTTATTTATTTATTTTAGAATGATAGACAGAAAGAGAGGGGGGGCAGAGAGAGAGCGAGTGAGCGAGAGAGACAGAGAGAGAGAGAGAGAGAGAGAGAGAGAGAGAGAGAGAGAGAGAGAGAGAGAATGGGTGAGCCAGGGCCTCCATCCACTGCAAATGAACTCCAGATGCATGTGCCCCCTTGTGCAACTGGCTAACGTGGGCCCTGGGGAATCAGGCCTCAAACCAGAGTCCTTAGGCTTCACAGGCAAGCGCTTAACCGCTAAGCCATCTCTCCAGCCCATACTATTTTATTGAAAGAAATATTGAGCTGTCTGAGAGCAATTCCAACTACACTTCAGTTTGTCAGAGTGCAAGAACCTTTCTAACCTAGGAAAATATGAGCTAATTCATGTTCATTGGTGGCATGCAGTGAGTACATTTTATTCAGTTCTTTAGCCTGGCTCTGTAGAGTCCCATCCTTCAGGCTATTGGTCCTAGCAGTGCCTCCTCAGCTGGCTGTCAGCATCCCTCCCCTGTCAGTTCCTCATCAGTGCTAACTCTGCTAGATCTCTGTTCACCATCACATTTTCTGTGCTCATGAATCTCAGCCCCTGATGGAAACCTGGAGTGACATGATGTGATGGAGCAAACACAAATTTGAAATATTTCTCCTAGATATGTTTCATTTTATCCTCCTTCACTCTATTCTCATTTGGAGCTTTAGATAGAGGGTACTAGAGTTTATCTGCTAAGCCATCTGTCCAGCCCCCTGAAATTCATGTTAACATATTTACTTCAACCCAGTTTCAGTTAGTGTTACCAGTGACAATGCAGACATATGAATGGTGCAAATCTATTAATTGCACAAAACATTTATTTATTTATTTATTTATTTATTTATTTATTTATTTATATTGATTGTTTTTTATTATTTTTTTTATTTTTTAAAATTTTTCTTAACATTTTCCGTAATTATAAAATATATCCCATGGTAATTCCCTCCCTCCCAACCCCACACTTTCCCATTTGAAATTACATTCTCCATCATATTACCTCCCCATTACAATCATTGTAATTACATATATACAATATCAACCTATTAAGTATCCTCCTCCCTTCCTTTCTCTACCCTTTATGTCTCCTTTTTACCTTACTGGCCTCTGCTACTAAGTATTTTCATTCTCAGGCAGAAGCCCAATCATCTGTAGCTAGGATCCACATATGAGAGAGAACATGTGACGCTTGGCTTTCTGGGCCTGGGTTACCTCACTTAGTATAATCCTTTCCAGGTCCATCCATTTTTCTGCAAATTTCATAACTTCATTTTTCTTTACTGCTGAGTAGAACTCCATTGTATAAATGTGCCACATCTTCATTATCCACTCATCTGTTGAGGGACATCTAGGCTGGTTCCATTTCCCACCTATTATAAATTGAGCAGCATTGACATGGTTGAGCATGTACTTCGAAGGAAATGAGATGAGTCCTTTGGATATATGCCTAGGAGTGCTATAGCTGGGGCATATGGTAGATCAATCTTTAGCTGTTTTAGGAACCTCCACACTGATTTCCACAATGGCCAGACCAGATTGCATTCCCACTAGCAGTGTAGAAGGGTTCCTCTTTTTCCACATCCCCACCAACATTTATGGTCATTTGTTTTCATGATGGTGGCCAATCTGACAGGAGTGAGATGGAATCTCAATGTAGTTTTAATCTGATTTCCCTGATGACTAGTGACGTAGAACATTTTTTTAGATGCTTATATGCCATTCGTATTTCTTCCTTTGAGAATGCTCTATTTAGCTCCATAGCCCATTTTTTGATTGGCTTGTTTGATTCCTTATTATTTAACTTATTGAGTTCTTTGTATATCCTAGATATTAATCCTCTATCAGATATATAGCTGGTGAAGATTTTTTCCCATTCTGTATGTTGCCTCTTTGCTTTTTTCACTGTGTCCTTTGCAGTGCAAAATCTTTGTAATTTCATGAGGTCCCAGTGATTAATCTGTGGTTTTATTGCCTGAGCAATTGGGGTTGTATTCAGAAAGTCTTTGCCAACACCAATATGTTGAAGGGTTTCCCCTACTTTTTCCTCTAGCAGTTTCAGAGTTTCAGGTCTGATGTTAAGGTCTTTAATCCATTTGGACTTAATTCTTGTGCATGGCGAAGGAGAAGAATCTATTTTCATCCTTCTGCAGATATATATCCAGTTCTCAAAACACCGTTTGCTGAAGAGGCTGTCTCTTCTCCAATGAGTATTTTTGGCATTTTTATCGAATATCAGGTGGCTATAGCTACTTGGGCTTACATCTGGGTCCTCTATTCTGTTCCACTGATCTACATGTCTGTTTTTGTGCCAGTACCATGCTGTTTTTGTTACTATGGCTTTGTAGTATAGGTTAAAATCAGGTATGCTGATACCACCAGCCTCATTTTTGTTGCTCAGTATTATTTTAGATATTCAAGATTTTTTGTGATTCCAAATGAATTTTTGGATTGTTTTTTCTATTTCCATGAAGAAAGCCTTTGGAATTTTGATAGGGATTGCATTAAATGTGTAGATTGCTTTAGGTAAGATTGCCATTTTCACAATATTGATTCTTCCAATCCAGGAACCAGGGATGTTTCTCCACTTTCTAGTGTCTTCTGCAATTTCTCGCTGGAGTGTTTAAAAGTTCTCATTGTAGAGATTCTTTACTTCCTTGGTTAGGTTTATTCCAAGGTACTTAATTTTATTTGATGCAACTGTGAATGGGAGTGATTCTCTGATTTCATCCTCTGTGTGTTTGTTGTTAGCATATATGAAGGCTACTGATTTCTTTTTTTTTTAATTTTTATTTATTTATTTATTAGAGAGCGACAGACACAGAGAGAAAGACAGATAGAGGGAGAGAGAGAGAATGGGCGCGCCAGGGCTTCCAGCCTCTGCAAACGAACTGCAGACGCGTGTGTCCCCTTGTGCATCTGGCTAACGTGGGACCTGGGGAACCGAGCCTTGAACCGGGGTCCTTAGGCTTCACAGGCAAGCGCTTAACCGCTAAGCCATCTCTCCAGCCCAAGGCAACTGATTTCTATGTATTTATTTTGTATCCTGCTACATTGCTGTAGGTTTTTAATTTTATTTTATTTTTCTTTAATTATATTTATTTATTTGAGAGCAACAGACACAGAGAGAAAGGACAGATAGAGGGAGAGGGAGAGAATGGGCGCGCCAGGGCTTCCAGCCACTGCAAATGAACTACAGACGTGTGTGCCCCCTTGTGCATCTGGCTAACGTGGGACCTGGGGAACCGAGCCTCAAATCGGGGTCCATAGGCTTCACAGGTGAGCGCTTAACTGCTAAACCATCTCTCCAGCCCTGCTGTAGATTTTGATCAGCAATAACAGTTTGCTAGTAGAGTCTTTAGGGTCCTTTATGTATAGAATCATGTCATCTGCAAATAATGATAACTTGATCTCTTCTGTTCCAATTTGTATCCCTTTTATGTGTGTCTCTTGCCTTATTGCTAAGGCTAAGACTTCCAAAACTATATTAAATAAAAGTGGGGACAGTGGACACCCTTGTCTTGCTCCTGATTTTAGTGGGAAAGCTTCCAGATTTTCCCCATTTAGTAATATGTTGGCTGTAGGCTTGTCATAAATAGCCTTTATTATATTGAGATATGTTCCTTCTATTCCCAGTCTCTGTAGGACTTTTATCATGAAGGGATGTTGGATTTTGTCAAATGCTTTCTCTGCGTCTAATGAGATGATCATGTGATTTTTGTCCTTCAACTCATTTATGTAATGTATTACATTTATAGATTTGCGTATGTTGAACCATCCCTGCATCTCTGGGATAAAGCCTACTTGGTCAGGGTGAATGATCTTTTTGATATACTCTTGTATTCTGTTTGCCAATATTTTGTTGAGAATTTTTGCATCTATGTTCATGAGGGAGACTGGTCTGTAATTTTCTTTTTTTGTTCTATCTTTGCCTGGTTTTGGTATCAGGGTGATGCTGGCCTCATAGAAGGAGTTTGGTAGAATTCCTTCTTTTTCTATTTCCTGGAAAAGCTTAAGAAGCAATGGTGTTAGCTCTTCCTTAAAAGTCTGGTAAGATTCAGCAGTGAATCCATCTGGGCCTCGGCTTTTTTTAGTTGGGAGATTATTGATAACTGTTTGGATCTCCATGTTTGTTACAGGTCTATTTAAGTGATTAATTTCATTTTGATTTAATTTAGGTAGGTCATATAGATCAAGGAAATCATCCATTTCTTTCAGATTTTCATATTTTGTGGAGTATATGCTTTTATAGTATGTCCCTATGATTTTTTGAATTTCTCTGGAATCTGTTGTGATGCTACCTTGTTCATCTCTGAGTTTATTAACTTGTGTCTCATCTCTCTTTCTTTTGGTCAGATTTGCTAAGGGTTTATCAATCTTGTTTATCCATTCAAAGAACCAACTGTTTGTTCCATTAATTCTTTGGATTGTTCTTTTTGTTTCTATTTCATTAATTTCTGCCCATATCTTTATTATTTCTTCCTGTGTACTGATTTTTGGTTTGCTTGTTCTTCTTTTTCCGAGGCTTTAAGGCGAAGCATTAGGTCGTTTACTTGCGACCTTTCTAATTTCTTAATATAGGCACTTAAGGCTATAAATTTACCTCTTAGAACTGCCTTCATTGTGTCCCAGAGATTTTGGTATGTTGTGTTCTCATTATCATTTGACTCTATAAATTTTTTGATTTCCTCATTGACCCATTCATCATTTAGTATTGTATTGTTTAGTTTCCATGATTTTGTGTATGCTCTATAGCCTTTCTTGCTACTGACTTGTAGTTTAATTCCATTGTGGTCAGATAAAATGCAAGGAATTATTTCAATTTTCCTGAATTTGTTAAGATTTGCTTTGTGTCCTAATATATGGTCTATTTTAGAGCATGTTCCATGTGCTGCTCAAAAGAATATATATTCTGCAGCCTTTGGATGGAATATCCTGTATATATCTGTTAAGTCCATTCCTTCTATGACCTCATTTAGTCCAGATGCTTCTCTGTTTATTTTTTCCCGGGATGACCTGTCAATTGATGAGAGTGGGGTGTTAAAGTCACCCACCACCACTGTGTTTGGTGTTATCTGTGACCTTAGTTCTAATAGTGTTTGTTTGACGAATTTGGGAGCCCCCATGTTAGTTGCATATATGTTTAGGATTGTAATGTCTTCCTGTTGGAGTGTGCCCTTAATCAATATAAAGTGACCTTCCTTATCTTTCTTGACTAACGTTGGACTAAAGTCTACCCTTTCTGATATTAGGATAGCAACCCCTGCTTGTTTTCTAGGCCCATTTGCTTGAAACACCGTTTTCCAACCTTTCACCCTAAGATAATGTCTATCCTTTGTAGAAAGGTGAGTTTCTTGGAGACAACAAATTGTAGGATCCTGCTTTTTAACCCAGTCTGTGAATCTATGTCTTTTCCTTGGAGCATTGAGGCCGTTGATATTAAGAGATATTATTGAAAGGTGTGTATTTATGTTTGCCATTTTTTTTTTTAATTTTGTGGTTCTGGTTCTACCTGTGCTCTCTTCTGTTAACTAGTATTTGAGTATTGCTTGTTTTGTCTAGGTTCCTTATATGTGTGCTTTTCCTTTTGTTCAGCATGGAGGATTCTATCAAGTATTTTCTGTAGAGCTGGTTTTGTCTTCAAATACTCCTTTAACCTGCTTTTGTCATGGAATGTCCTTATTTTTCCGTCTATTTGAATGGATAACTTTGCAGGATAAAGTAACCTTGGTTGACAGTTGTTATCTTTCAGAACTTGGAATATATCACTCCAAGCCCTTCTGGCTTTAAAAGTTTGTGTTGAATAATCTGCTGTAATCCTGATGGGCTTGCTTTTGTAGGTAACTTGATTTTTCTTTCTAACTGCTTTCAATATTTTTTCTTTGGTGTGTGTGTTTGGAAGTTTGATTATAATATGGCGAGGAGAGGTTCTTTCCAGGTTTTGTGTGGCTGGGGTTCTAAAGGCTTCCTGTATCTGTATTGGCACCTCTTTCCCAATTTGGGGGAAATTTTCTTCTATGATTTTGTTGAAGACACCTACTATCCCTTTTGAGTGAAATTCTTCTCCTACTATGCCCTGAATTCTAATATTTGATCTTTTCATAGTGTCCCGAATATCTTGAAATTCCCACTCATACTTTTCTATAAGTTTGTCTTTCTCTTTGTTGGCCTGTATTAGATCTGCCACCTGGTCTTCTAGCTTAGATATTCTGTCTTCTCCTTCATCCATTCTACTGGTGAGACTTTCTACAGATTTTTTTATTTCATTAACTGTGTTCTTCATTGCTAGTAATTCTGACTGGTTTTTCTTTATTATTTCTATTTCCTTATTTATGTCTTGTATTGCCTTCTTTATTTCATTAAATTGGTGTCCTGCATCTTATATGATTCCTTTGATTTCCTTTTTAAGTTCCTCTTTGCCTCCTTTGATTTGTTCTCTGACTTCTTTGAACATATTTACAATCATTCTTTTGAAATCTTTTTCAGGCATTTCCTCTAACTCGTTCTCACTGGAGGTCATTTCTGATGCATTAATACTTTTAGGTGGATTTATATCGTCTTGCTTTTTAGTGTTTCTTGTGTTATAATGTATATATTTTTGCATCTTGGATTAAGTTAATGCTTGGAGTTTCTAGCTAGCTGGGTATTCTTAGCTGTATCAATTGATTTGATGTTATATATTTTCAGGGTAGAAGCTTAAGGTGTTAGGTGTGGCTCTTAAGACTCTGAGAGTATCTACAAAGGTGCTCCTAGGGGTTGAGTTTCCCTGCTATGGGAGTATTCAAGCAGGCTGAGTGGAATAAAACACAGGTAGATTCTAAAAGTTAACTAAACACTGTACCCATTCAGTCAAAAACAGCCCCAAGTATGTATGCCAGAGTAGTTATTATAACAACCAGATCCTCTGTCAACATAGAGGTTAAGATTTCTGGTCTGTTTAGGGATCCCAGTCAGCTTGTGACCAAGTGAGACCCTTCCCTGGTGCAAACCCAGTTACCTTGGATGAGTTTGGTCTCAGTCAAGTTGCTGCCTGGGTTGTCGGGCTGCTGTTCTGATTTCTGGAGCTGGGCACTGGCTCTTCCTGTGGGGCAAACCAAGCCTGGCAACTGTGGCCCTTCAGATCAGCACCCCCACTGCTGGAACTGCTGCTGTTTCTGGGTCTGCTGTTGTTGCCACTCCTGGGTCTGCTGCTGCTGGGACCGCTGGTAGCAGTTCTGGAACTGCTGATGTTGCTGCTGAACTCTGCTTCTGCTTGAGTCCCACTGTCAGCTCAAGTTGGCGTGGCTGGGTCCCGGGATGCTGCTCTGTTCTCTGGAGCCTGGATCAGGTGGTGGGGGAGGGGAGGGAGTCGCAGCTGCTATGGTTCTCTCACTGTTCCACGTGTTCTTCTACCTCACGTTCTGCTCCTCCCCTGCTCACTGCCGCTTTCCCTTTACGTTTCCTGAGTTGCGGAGAGCACGGTGTGAGTGGAAGCTCCTGCACCTGGCTTTTCCTGCGGCTGGAGCTGAGCCTGGAGGCTTTCTGGTGCGCCCTGCCACCACCGCAGTTGGCGGAACTGCTGGGGCCGCTTTTGCTGGCCTGTGCGGGCTCTGGATGCTCTGGATCTCTCCTACTTCTCTGCTGCCGCTTCAGTTTCCTATATGCCTCACTTTTTAGTAAAAGTGTGCATTTTGCTAAGGTTTTTTGGTCTTTTTTCCCCCAGGCTGCTTTGGTGTGGTACCTACGCCACCATCTTAACCGGAAGTGTCTATATTGATTTTTTTAGAGAGAGAATATGAGAGGGGGGGGGAGGAGAGACAGAGATTTGATATGCCAGGGCCTCAGCCACTGCACTCAAACTCAGGACACTTGCGTCACCTATTGGGCATGTGCAACCATGCAATTGCCTCACCTTGTCTATCTGGGTAACATGGGATCTGGAAAGTAGAACACAGGAGAGGTATAGCTGACTCATATGACAGTTCAATTCTTTGAGAAACCTTCACACTGATTTATATGTCTGTACCAGCGTATACAGTTACAGTGTTTAAAGGTTTTCCTTTGCTCACCTTTCTAGCATTTGTTGTTGTTCCTTGATGAGAGCCCTTCTGACAGGCATGTGAGAGGAGAATCACTTGAACTGCCTGTAGGGGATGAAGTGAGCTAGCCTGAGCTACCTGTAGGTTGTGCAGTGAATTTTTTGCCTTTGGGCTGAAGCAGTGATGCAGAGATTGTCACCCACAGGATGTGATGAAAATTCTCATAGTGTGACAGCCTTTGAGCTATCCATTGCTTTTGTAAGCAACCCTCAACACATTCTGTAAATTTCCCCAATACATTCAATAAGCTGATAATCTTTATTTGCTATGTCATATTTGTCCTATTTGGGGAGAAAGCATGTGTCCACATGACCCCAGGGAGAAGGTATCTTGTTTCAGCCATGTTCTCAATTGTTAGTTGTTGGTCTTACTTTTTAAACAAACTAGAGTCTTATTTAGAAAGTCCTTACCTATGTCCATGTTTTATATTGTAATCTATACTTTTTCCTCTAAGACTTACAGAGTTCTAAGTCATGCATGAGGTTCTTGATCCATTTGAAGTTAGTTTTTGGACCATCTAGTTTAATATATAATTACCAATTATATATAATTAGTTTTATATATATATATATATATATATATATATATATATATATATATATATACATACATATATATATATATTTATATATTTATAATATATATTATTTTATATATTATTAGTCATATATATATAATTTTCCCAGGACTATTTGTTGAAATGTGAGATTTTATATATATATGCCATTATGGCATTTTTCTCAAAGATTAAGTGACTATAGTGGTGAGAAATTTTATCTGGGACTTCTGTTCTAGTCCATTGATCTACATGGATGTTTTTGTACTAATATCATTCTGTTTTAGTTGTTGTTGCTTGTTTTTTATGTATTTATTTTTTTCAACATAGGATCTTACTCTAGCCCAGGCTGACCTGGTGACCACAGTGAGTGTTCACAGCATTTTAAATTCACAGCAATCCTCCTACTGCTGCCTATGAAATGTGGGATTTAAGGCCTGTCTCACCACACCTGGTACCATATTGTTTTTATTACTGTGAATCTACAGTATAACTTGAATTAAGGTATGAAATTACCTCTTGCATTTTACATTTTCCCAGGTTTTCCTTAGATTTTTCGAGTCTTTGTGCATCTGCATGAATTGTAAGATTAAAATTTATATATATATATATATTAGGGATCTCCAAGAGAAACTCTTTTTTTAATTAATTTATTTTTTTATTTTAATTTATTAGTTTTCTTTTCAGCAAATACAGGCAGTTTGGTACCATTGTTTAGGCTCATCTATGATCTACTCCCTCCCATTGGACCCTCCTTGTTGATGTAAATGGGTCATGCATTGTGGAGTTAGCCCCCAGTTATTGGTATGATAAATGTCTCTGCAAATCATGACCCAACATGTGACTCTGACATTCTTTCCGCCCCTTCTTCCGCAAAATTTCCCTGAGCCATGTTGGGTTCATTTTTGGTCTGCTTCAGTGCTGAGGTGTTGGGGGCCTCTGAGGCTCTGGCTCTCTGATTTGGTAGGAGTTAATTTTTCTCTGCATTGGTCTCCTTCCCCTTTGTGCTGGTATCAGGTTCACAGGAAAACATCACCCTTGTTTGTTTCACCACTTGTTCTTAGTTTCAGTCAGGCCCCTTTTGAGGTATGTTGGGGCAGCTCTCTCCTTAGGATCTGCATCTATCTGAAAAAGAGAAGCAGATTCTCCAATGGAGAGTAAGCTAGCACCAGGAAAATTGAGATAATACTTACTTTTTTGATAGATAGTTTGACAGGTGTTCCTTTCCTTTTTTTTTTTTTTATTTTAGAAAGAGGAAGCGAGAGGAGGGAGAGAAAATTGATGTACCCGGGCCTCAGCAACTGAAATTGAACTCTAGATGCTTGTGCCACTTAGTGGATATGCGTGACCTTCCACTTACCTCACCTTTGCATCTGGCTTATGTGGGATATGGAGAATCAAACATGGGTCCTTTGGCTGTGCAGGAAGCACCTTTACTTCTAAGCCATCTCTCCAGCTCTGTTACTGATTTCTTTATTCAAAGTATTTACCTTTTTATTGTACAGGTCTTTCACTTCATAGGTTAGGTTTATTTCAAGATGCTTTGTTTTTACGTAGGTTATTGTAAATGAGATTATTTCTGATAGTCTCAGTACATGTGCCATTTATTTAAAACAGTGCTACTTATTTTTACATGTGAAATTTGCATCTCACAACATTGCTGAAAACATTTATCAGTTCTCCAAGTCACCTAATGGAGTCCTCAATATCTCTTATGTATAGGACCACATCATTTGCAAATAAGGATACTTTAACATTTTTTTTTTCTATTTTTATCCCTTTTATTTACTTCTTTGTTGATATTGCTGTTGTTAGAATTTCGGAATGACAAGAACAATGTGAGAAATACAAGAGAAAAAGAAAAATACAGCACAGACTAATTTTATTCGAGGGAAAGCATCTCTTCTGGCATGAAACTGATGCTGCCTTTAAATGTGGGAGACTACAGATTTTTAAAGAGCCAGGGGATAGAGGGAGGATGGAGATCTTTGGAAGAGAATCATTGAGAGGGGAAGGCCTTTCCTGTCCAATTGACCTGGATAGCTGTTGAGGCTTGATCTTTGAGCTATGAGCTTGTTTTGTAACAGATGTCCCTTCCCTTATAATTCTATGGTTCAGGAAAGCTTTTTTGCCTACTGAGGTGAGTGGCCAGAGATCAGTGGTTACTTGAAGACACAGAAGATATAAAGGTGGGGTGGGGTCTGTTCCTAAAGTCCCGAGTGAGCAGAAGTCCCAGTTAGGTTGACAGATGTTGAACAACCTGGTGTTTTTGGTGTGGCTTTTCTTTTTACCAGTCCTGAGTTGGGAGAAGCCATTAAAAGTGACAAGGTTTTCAAGGTCTAAGACTTAAAAGACTGACACTTGGTAGGCAATTGGCAGGAGGAAGTAGAAGATAAGCAGGATTATATGGCCTGCATAACATATTCATCTCAGGTCCACCATAGGCATAGATCTAGGGAAGTGACACCCTGTGGGTGATACATATGGTGAGGGCAGAGGTACTGGCCAGGCAGGTCTCCTTGGTTGTAAAGAAGACCTTGGACTCAGAGTTGGCATCAAGGTGTTATTAAAGGTTGTCAGAGAAGAGGATTGGGAGAAGACATAAATAGAACTTATTAGACAAGAAACTCTTTCAGCTATAGTGGGTTCATGACAAAATTCCTGTTTGCAACCCATTTCTTAAACACTAGTATAGTAATAACTATGAGTTCTATTGTAACAGAATAAGACACCTTGTCAACTTTTAAGAGTTGAATTATATTTAAGAAATCTTGAATTTTGACCTTAGGACTTTAACCATATTTAATAGTATACTCATATTATCTTTTGTTTAAGACACAATATAGCATCTGTTTTACAGAAAGCTCCGTGAGTTGCTGAGAAGAATGTGTAATCTGTAGATTTTGGGTAGAATTTTGTATAGATGTCTGTTAGGTCTAACTGATCTATGGTTTTGTTGATCTCTCTTACTTCCCTGTTAATTTTCTGTTTGAATGGTCTATCTATTGCTGATAGTGGAAATATATCCCAATTAGAAATCAAACATCTTCTTCACAACCATTTTCATATAATACCACATATTATATATTTTAGGACCAAACATCTGGTCAGGAGACAATGTGCAGTTTTTGTTTTAGTTGTTGTTTGTTTGTTTTCAATAAATGTTATCAGGGGAAAAGGAAATTGGGTCTGTATTCCAATTACTTCCAAGCTTAACACATCTGTGTTTTAAAAGTGGAGAGAGGGAAGGAGGGAGGGAGAGAGAAAGAGAGAGAGACCCAAAGTATTTTGGAAGATGGTCAGTGAGTTTCAATTTGACTTCTTCAAGCTGAATTGCATCAGAGAAAAAAAAATTGGGAAGGGATCTCCTCTCCTGTTGAATTTTAGGCCTTGGATAACAATCAAAAGGGTCCCAGATAGATGGAGTTAGTCTATTATTGTAGGACCCTATGAGGTGAACTGGTGACACTTAAGAGGTTCAGAAGGTTGTTTATATACATTTTATAGTTTTTATTTTATGTTACAATTGGAGTTTAAATAAATATATAAAACTAATGAAAATATATCTTTGTATATTTTGTTAATGACTCTTTCAGTAGTCAAACCTTAACACTATGTATACCCAAATTTTAACCTTGATATTAATATGGGAAAGCAAGGCTTATAGAACCAGCACCAGAGACTAAATGGAGAATCAGTTTATTTTCACAACAGTGTGGGCCCAGGGGAGTGTCTTTCGAAGCCTAGACTTTGATTCTTGGTGGTTCAGACCTTATATACTTTATCTTGAATTAGTTTTATTATTGGTAAGTCTCTGAGCTCAAAGCCCTGTGCTACATGCTCTCTCCTCTCTCTATCTCTCATAAAAATGAATATATAAACAATAGCAACAACAACATCAAGGCTGAAGAGATAGATTAGAAGTTAAGGCTCCTGCTTGTGAAGCCAAAGGAGCTAGGGTTGATTCCCTAGGACCCGTGTAAGCCAAATGTACAAGGTGGCACATGTATCTGGAGTATGATTGCAGTGGCCAGAGGCCGTGGCATGCCCATTGTTTCTCTCTTTCTCTTTCTCTTTCTCTTTCTCTTTCTCTTTCTCTTTCTCTTTCTCTTTCTCTTTCTCTTTCTCTTTCTCTCTCTCTCTCTCTCTCTCTCTCTCTCTCTCTCTCTCTCACACACACACACACACACACACACACACAAATCAATAAAAGAAGAAACCAAGCCCTTGACTAATGTCACAGACTCTGAGTATGATATAGGCAAGTTTTACAGAAAAGCATTAAAAGAATAATTAGCAGGGAGATTCCTGCAGCTGAATAATCAGCTGAGGACTTCGTATTTTTAACTATATTCTGATAAATTTATATCTGTTGGCTGATGAGTATGGGCCCAATTCCCTAAGGGTATGTGAGTTCCCTTGTGTTACAAATTTTAAGAGATGCTTATCAATGGCAGGAGAATCTGGCTTTCCTCTCTCTATATAAGCAAAGAAACACAATCAAACAACCAGTATCACCAATATCAGCAAGCACAAATAGCCAGAGCTCTAAATTGTTTCTATATCTTAGGACTGGGATCCAGATTTGCCCTAAATGCACTTTAGGGCTAGGCTCTGAGACCTGTCCCTAGAGATATACCTCTTTTTTTGGTAGGGATTTATACATTGGATATTAAAATTTATTTCTGCTTGTACAGGGTCACATATTTAAATTACATTAACTTTAAAATATTTATTTATTTATTTTAGAGAGAAAGAAAGAAGACAGAAAGAGAGATAATGGTCATTCTAGGGCCTCCAGCTACTGCAAACAAAGTCTAGGTGCATGTACCACCTTGTACATCTAGCATTATATGGGTACTAGGAAATCAAACTTATGTCTTTAGGCTTTGCAATCAAGTGCCTTAACCACTGAGTCATCTCTCCAGCCCTTACATTAACTTTAAAGGTCTCTATAATCTTTATTAACTTGGAAAGCCACAGAGTAAACAACTCTATTGTCACAAGGTATATCAAGGAGATATTGGACTAATACAAACAAATAACTTTGGCAACCATAACAAGTGAGGACAATTTTTGGGCTTTTAAAATTAAAGACAAATAGGGCCAACTAATAAGGGCCTGGAAGAGGCAGAAAAATTCATGAGTTAATCAAGAGCTTAGTACTATATTCCACCATCAGACAGAGGAGACTATTAGTCCAAATCTTTGTCCATATTGTAATATTTTGTGGTTACATTCCCTTAATAGGTGTTTAAGACCATGTATGCAGCCAAAATGAACTATTACCTGTTGGTAAGGCATGGAACTAATTTTGGTATTAAGTTGTCACTTGATACCTAAATTAAGCAGGAGGAGGCTTTGGAGCCAGATGGAGTTCACAGGAGTGAAACAGGGCATCCCCAAAATCCATCCTCTGGGAGGCATAGGGCTGGAGGCAAGAGGCACAGATGACCCTGGAGTCCGGGAGGACAGTAATCCAGGACACCAGTAGACTGGGTTTGAGCCCTACATTAATGTTGTTTTGTCAGATTTTGGGTGGATGGCAGGATCAATGGCAAGAGAAATCTGTGCTGGATGCGGGGGAAGAGGGAGGATAGGAAAGTGATGGGTGATATGGGGAAGCAAAAGGCTGGAAACTGAGTTTACGGAAAGAATCAATAAATGGGGCAAAGTCACCCAGGAAACCGGATTTTAGCACCAGTTGTTAGAATATCCAGGATTGACTAGAGCGACATGAGACGTGCAAGAGGGAATGAAAAGGCAGCAAAGACTATTTTTATTGGAGGAGGTTCAGCAGCTCTCCCAGGATGAAACTGCTGCTATTCTGAATATCGAAGACTAGATTTTTTTTTTTTTTTTTGGTGGGCGGGGGGTTCATGGTAGGGTTTCACTCTAGCCTAGCCTGACCTGGAATTCACTATGTCATCTCAGGATGGCCTTGAACTCATAGCAATCCTCCTAGCTCTGCCTCCCAAGTGTTGGGATTAAAGGAATGTGCCACTATGCTTGGTGTGAGACTGGAGATTTTTTAAAGACCCATATGATGGGAGATGGGGATTTTAGGAAATGAGGAATGGAAGAGGAAGATAAAGCCTTACTTGTCCAGGTTTCTGATAGCTTTTGATGCCTGATTTTTGCATTATTATGAGCTTCCTTTGTAACAGAAGCCAATTATCATTCTATGGTCCAGGGAAGTTTTATGGTCCACCAAGATCAGTAGTCTGAGGTCAGTGATTCATTAACCCTTCAACATGAGCTAAAATTTTGTTCATTCTGTTTAGTTGGTGTGGTGTCTTATCTTATTTATGATTGTACAAGGGATGCTTTGAAGTTTTCTACATTTAGCCAAATGTTGCCAATAGATTTTTCATATATAGTCTTTTATGTTGAGATATGTTCACATATCCCCAGTAAAATTTACTCTAAAATATGGATATTGGCCAGGAGAGAAGACTCAGCAGTTAAAGGTGCTTGCTTTCAAAGCCTGCCAGTCTGGGTCCAATTCCCCAGTCTTAGTAAAAATGACACATGCATCTAGAGTTAGATTATAGTGGCAGGATGCCCAGAAACACCCATTCGCTTTCTCTCTCTTTCTCCCTCTCATTCTAAAAATAAATTTATTTTGAAAACATGGTTATTACATATAAGGGATATAAGAGGAAGGTCAAGATAAGTCAAGCTGGTTCTGGGTCTTGGGACATAAGAAATGATCCAATGGTGAGTACCCTGGTTTGGTTGGAGTAATACCTTACCTCTCTCTTTCCTTACTTCCTTTCCTCTCTTACTCTCTTCTCTTTTTCTTCTTGCCTTCCTTTCTTTCTTTTGGTGCTTTATAATATGTTTTCAGATTTACACATTAATTCCAAATTCATGAATGCATCCCTGACCTCAGTAATTTCTTTTGCAACATCAAAGTGGTTCAGTTTGGTAACTTTTTGGGTTTTCTTTTCACCTTGAGTTTCATGGCTGGATACTGGAGAGCCAGAAGTTGGGAAATGCTGGTGGCAGAAACACACTAATACAAACTTGTTCTTTGTAATCAAAGCACCAAAAATAGAAAACAAGCTAGCAAGAATGAAAATTTTGATACTGGGGTTTCAGGTGTGTACAACCTCTTTATTAGCCAAACACCACACAGAAAAAGTGTTTTCCCTATCCCAGTAACAGAGATCAAGAAGAGAGCCAAGATGTCTATTTTCACCAGGTTTAATGAGGTGCCCCACTAGGTAGAGAGGCCCAAGAGAAAAGCTGGTATCTTATCCCTACAAAATCAATAAGGAAGACTCCCCTCCTCTGTGGTATCGGTGGAGGCCATGTGGGAGGCCTGGATTTTACATCCATGCAAATGGAATGAGGTAATTCTGCACACTTCCCACTTTACAGAACAAGTGTTAGGAGAACCTTTATGCACAGTCAGAGACCTTTGATCAGTGAAAATGTGGTCATCCCCTCGCAGTGTTGGTGGAGGTAACACAAAGTGCAGTAATGAGTTACTTCTTCCAGTCCCTGGCAGGTGGCAACAATCCCCACCCCCCACCCAGGCAGCAATGACCAGGATACTCCTGGCAAAGGTGATGGGGTGGAGACATGGCCTGTACCCCATTGAGCTTTCCATTTTTTTCCCCTCATTTGCTAGAATGGTGCCAAGGTAATTCTTACTTAATGCAAAAATGAAGTACAATATGAACCACTTTATTTATTTATTATTATTATTTTGGTTTTTCAAGGTAGGCCTCTACTCTAGTCCAGGCTGACCTGGAATTCACTATGCAGTCTCAGGGTGGCCTCGAACTCATGATGATTCTTCTACCTCTACCTCCCGAATGCTGGGATTTAAGGTGTACATCACCATGTCCAGCCATATGAAAATCTTTATATTTTGATTGAGTGTAAGCAACCCAAATACCAATGAAAGGTTATAAATTTTAATGGATTATGAAATTTAATGTAGTATTTCGGGATATATGTGTGTTTGCATGCAGTATTTGCTTGCATGTGTGTAGATAAGTGTGCTCCATGAGCACACATGGAAAGGCGAACGGGACGTTAGGTGTCCTCTGTCCTCCTCCATCACTTTTGCTGGGGCTTCAGGTATGTACAACCGGACCAGGATTTTATGTGCCATCTGGTGATGGAATCCAGGTCCTCATGCTTGTGTGACAAGTATTACTATCCACTGATTCATTGTCCCAGTTCTAATTAAGTAATTTGTAGTAGAACCTAGGTTGCTACTGAAGAGTAAGCAAGTTTAGGGTTATATTTTCAACCCTTAGGGCTCCTCAGAAGCATTTGTTTTATTTTAGCCACACTAGGGAGGGGAGGAAAATAATATAGTGGCTCTTTCAAGTATGGACTTAAATTTTTATAAGATTGGAGAAGCATAGGTGGGAAAGTATGTTATATATACATACATACATACATACATATATATTCCTGTGAGCTGGCTGTGGTGGGGCTTGCCAATAATCCTATTAGTTGAGAGACAAACTCATAAAGATCAGAAATTTAAAGCCAACCTGAACTAGTAGCAGGAACATGCTTAATAAAATGATAACAGAATCACTGCAGACAGGCTGAGTATACATTTTAGAAAGGTACTTAAACTTTAATAGGAAGAATGAAATATACAGAAAAGTTAAAATACACACACACATATAAACACACTGCCAGTCACTTTAATCTCTCTTCAGAATACCAACAAAAGTTTAAAATTTTTAATCTAAACATGCAATATCCCAAACACCAGTTTACTTCTCTTTTAATAATGGGATCAGGATGGCCTAAGCATTCAATTATTGTAATCTGGCATTGATGACCCAGGGAAAGTTCCTGTCAGATATCACAGGTAAGAACCTTCACTCCAGAAACAAAGGTAGCATTAGATAAAATGAGTTGAAAAAAATTCCCAACACATTTCAAAAGTCCTCTTCAATTTCCATCACAAGAATCAGATTACCTTATCTAAACACTTGGTGCATATTTTAGGTGACTGAACAAGTTTCCCAATGCATGATTAACAACATCTGCTGTATAAATACTTAGTATGTTCATAACTAATAAAAAATGAATAAAAAGGAAAAACTTTGCTTAGAACCTACCATACAACAAACAAATTTGAAGAAAAGTTTTAGCCAAAAATCTTATTTATGGAATCTTTTCAAAGAAAGAATCTTTATTGTTTGGGGGCTTACAGAGTTATTAAGCTTAAGTTACCCTGTAACAACTCAAGTCTGTTATATTACTAGTAGAAAACTAATGATACATTTATTCATGCAGCACATACATACTGAATACTTCCACGGTGCCGGACATGTTATTAGTACTATGGACAGAGCAATGAACAGATCAGACAAAGCCCTTCCCTCAAGAAGCTCACATTATTATAGACACAATCTACATATGACCTGTTCCTATGTAAACAGATTTTTCAAACACTCTTTGAATGAAGTAAAACAGTATGTTCTCAAGTACTTTCTTCCACTAAAATAATTCATTCTCAAGTTATTTCTATATCACTGATACACAGAAGTTGTATATGAAGTTTGTTTAAATAAAATCAACTTAAGATTCTCTAATATGTATTTCAAATATAGGGTCATTATTCAAAAATTTTCAGACTACTTATTTAAAATTAATTTGTAATACATAATAAAGTCTAGTGTATATCTTGACAGTGTCCAAATTTTATTTTATTTTATTAAAATTTTTGCTTATTTTTATTTATTTATTTGAGAGCGACAGACAGAGAGAAAGAGGCAGAGAGAGAGAGAGGAGAGTGGGCACGCCAGGGCTTATAGCCACTGCAAATGAACTCCAGACACGTGTGCCCCCTTGTGCATCTGGGTAATGTGTGTCCTGGGGAATCAAGCCTTGAACCGGGGTCCTTAGGCTTCACAGGCAAGCGCTTAACTACTAAGCCATCTCTCCAGCCCCCAAATTTTATTTTATAATTTACTCCAAAGTCTGTATAACTATGATAAAATGAACTTTTATTTTTAAATTTTCTTAGCAATAATTAGTTGATAAGTTAGCACTTTGCCATGGGACTTGGACATCATAATTTTAGAAGTGAGGTATAAAGCCAGGCCTGGTGGTACATGTAGGTAATCCCAGAATTGGGAGGCAGATGTAGAAAAGCTTCTGAAATTTCAAGGCCAACCTAAGACATCTAGTCTTAATCTACTAATCACCTAAGGTAGGAATGGACAAACCAACATAATGTTGCCTTTAGTCTATTTTTATAAGTTTATTAAATAAGATTATTATATCTATAAAATGTAAAAAATTAAACAAAAAAAGACTATATTATATATATGTTGATTATAAAATAACATTTTTTCACGATTTTTTGAGGTAGGGTCTCACTCTATCCCCAGGCTGACTTTTAAGTCACTCTGTAGTCCAAGCTAGTATCATACTCACAGCTATCCTCCTATGTCTTGCTTTTGTATGCTGGGATTAAAGGTCAGTTTATAAAATAATATATTTTTGGCTGAGGGATAGTTTTGTGAGTAAAGTGTATGAGGTTCTGAGTGCATATTTCCAGATTTCCATATAAAAATGCAAAATAAGGGCTGGAGAGATGGCTTAGCGGTTAAGCGCTTGCCTGTGAAGCCTAAGGACCCGGTTCAAGGCTTGGTTCCCCCTGGTCCATGTTAGCCAGATGCACAAGGGGGCGCACGCATCTGGAGTTCGTTTGCAGAGGCTGGAAGCCCTGGCACGCCGATTCTCTCTCTCTCCCTCTATCTGTCTTTCTCTCTGTGTCTGTCCCTCTCAAATAAAATTAAAAAAAAAAATTTTTAAAATGCGAAATAAGGTGCTGGGGAGAAGACAGGTGATCCCTGGTGCTTACTGGCTAGTCGGGTAGCCAGATCAGTGAGCTCCAGGTTCACTGAGAGAGACCAAGTCACACATCAACCACACACATGCACACACAGAAACATATGCTCACACACACACATGACTATACATACACACTTGCATATAACATGTATATATACAAGAAATACATACGTAATATTGTAAAATACTTTTTCTGTACTTTTAATGCTCTGGTTGAAAGGGATCCAAGATCAGAAAGCCATAGAGATTTTGAACATATTCTGACAAATCTATTAGGTGTTTATTTATTTTCATTTGTTTGTTTGTTTGATTGATTGACTGATTGTTTTGAGACAGGGCCTTATATAGCCCAAGATGGTCCTGAACTCACTATGTTGCTGAGGCTGGTTTTGTGGATGCTTCATCTTCTTATCTCCTGAGTGCTAGAATGTGCCACAGTGGTTTTAAGTGGAGATTCTTAGATCACAAAACACCTAGTATATGATGTTTTCTCATCATTGCCCTTCAATTAAAATTGATTTCTAGGTGTTGAAATATTTAAAGAACTTTATGTCTTGGAAAGATAGCCAAATGGGCGCTAACTGTGGCTCTGGTCTTCTTTCAGCTTGTGTGAGCAGTAAGGGGTACATTCCTCAGTATGCAGAAAGTTATCAGTAAGATACGTCCATGACTCTGGACCATGCAGGCCTTGATATACTTTGACATGCTTGAGCTATTGTACATTCAGTAGAAACTGCTCTCAACTCCTGCTTTA
This sequence comes from Jaculus jaculus, assembly GCF_020740685.1. NCBI lineage: Eukaryota > Metazoa > Chordata > Mammalia > Rodentia > Dipodidae > Jaculus > Jaculus jaculus. The sequence goes on from NW_025423504.1 coordinate 538,563, forward strand.
GGTGGTACACAAAATAGATTTCAGAACTGGACTGGTTCATGAATGTATGAGCATATGCACATAGCCAGGGGCATAAATAAGTAATGTACACTTAGGATTCATTGTATTAAGCTTCTTAACTACTTAGTTTTTACATGATCTGTCATTGACCATTGACATGTAGAAACAGCAGATCTTAGTTACCACAAAAAGTTTTTGATTTTAAAATGGAAACAGTTTGACATATTTATCAGGCTTTTTTTTTTTTCACTCTAGTTCAGGCTGACTTGGAACTCACTGCATAGCTTAGACTAGCCTTGAACTTGGTAAACTGCACTGCACACAGCCTCACAAGTCAGGAACCTAAAGGTGTATGTCACCCAACCAGGCTAATTTTCCTTTTTAAATATCTAATTTTAGAGCCTGGGAAATGGGTTATCATTAAAACTACTATCTTGCAAAACCCAGTTTCAATTGCAAAGCACCCACTTAAGCCAGATGCAAAAAGTGGAACACATACCTTGTGTTAGTGGGAAGGTGCCCCAGTAATGCCGAGAAG